>NC_056741.1:974158096-974323096 GCF_019279795.1 Protopterus annectens | reverse complement strand
ATTCCATCTGATGTCAACACACTTTCCTAATTCCATTCCTTGTGGTCTAACCAAGATGTAATCAATACCACCATACACAGTCCATTTCCTTGTTATATCAGTTTCACTCTCCCAGGCAAATATTGCACATCGGGGTTGGGGAGGCTCAAATGATATACTTTGCATTTGTCTGAAACAAGCCATAATTATCATCTTGCTGTCCAGTGGGTCAGCCTATCTAAATCCTTCATTGGTCTCTTCCTGACATCTGCACTAGTGCTCTTATCTTTATGTCAACAACAAAGAGGATGATGTTCTCTGTTCCATGAAACACATCTGAACTCCATTAGTTTTTTCTTATTCCTGACATCATCCCTGTCACCATGACCCCTATTTCATGAAACACATCTGAACTCCATTAGTTTTTCCTTATTCCTGACGTCATCCCTGTCACCATGACCCTACTCATCCTAGCCTAAATGCAACAATCCAGTTCCTGAGATGAGGTCATGCCCTACCTGAGATGAGGTCATGCCCTACCCCCTCAAGCTTTCCTGTCAGCTACCTGTGTAGAATTGATTGAAAATGCATGCCTAACAGAAATCTCCTGAGATGCTCAACAGTAGATAAATCAAGACAAGTCCAGATATAAATAATTACTCTTTCTGCACATAACTCAATATTGATTTTGCTGTAATGGATGCCAAAACTATAAATGTCCTAATCAAAGGATGCTATAATGGAGTTGCTCTCACTTTTAGTCAAGCCTCTGAAATGAAACAGTTTTGCAAGATACACCCTGACCCCATGTGCAAAAATGTGAAAAGGGGGTTTGTGGATGGATAGATTCAGCAGATAGTATACAAGACCATAATACTGGTACTGTTGAATATTCTGACATGGAACTTTCAGCCTACAGAAATGTGTCTAAGATAGAGGCATTTTTTTCTTTCTCTCCTGGAGTGCGATTTGTAAGGTTAATGCTAGAGTTATGATGCAAGGCATAATTACAAAACAAAATACATAATCTGCAGATGTCATGCAGAACAGTTTTCAGTTAGAATATTTAAAGCAGTGAAAAACTATGACAGTTATACTGGAATTCAATATGTACTTCAGGACTAATGTCAAAAAATGTTTATATTGGTGTTTCAAGGGATTTATCATCCCACAGATCTACATTATAAATGGGGGTGGCAAAGTCAGTAAAGGTTTGGGAAGGGAGAGAAGACAAATGATTAAGTACATTCTCTTATGCAGTGAACACAGCCTTTATAATATAATGCATGGTTTTCTTATAGTGTCTGAAACAAGAAGAGACTGCCCCTTGTCCCCACTCAGAAAAAAAGCCTTTCTCCACGTAATTGATGGATACGCTAGGAAACTGAGCATCCACAATGCCAGTGTTAAAGTGATTATAACTGGTACATTTGAGGGTGGAATGTTTTTTTTGTTTTGACTCTGTAATAAGCAGGAAGTTACTGTCTATCACACAATGAATTAGACAACAAATGCTGTCATTAATCCAGTACAGCCAGCATATAACCTCAGGGCTCATGAAAACAATCAGTGGCTGAAGGTGGGCTACTTTACTCATACGAGTATCTTATTCTTTTTCTCTGGCAGACAAGTAGACCCACATGCATTGTATTATGACTGATGCTTCTTGGTAGTCCCTTGTTTAGGGCTGCACAATGTACAGACAAGGTGGGAAATAAATTTAAGACAGAAGGAACAGGATAATTTGCAACTTGTGTTAGCACATTGTAAGCTGGATACCAATCATATCAATGAAAACGTCAAGTGGCATAAACAGCACTGCAATGGACACTCTCCAGCACTGTCACTGTGATTTTATGAAATGATATGAGGGCAACTCAAGCAAGCAGTTTTCCGTTTACATGAAAATTTATATTTTTTATGGTTTTGCTGAATATTGAAATATTTCTTACATGATGTAGCAGGAACAGGACTTGACAAAGATTGAACTAGGCATGCAATTATAGAATAAAGCATTCCAGGATTATTTTTAATTGAGGGAAAAAATGATGCCTTCACTGTAACTCTGATCATAGTATAATACTAGGCTATTGACCCAAGAGGCATTTTAAAGCCTAACTAACCTTTCCAATAAAATCTGATAGGTTTGGGTTCCCAAGGGTTTTGTGGGGCTATATAAACTCGGGCTTGGGTGTCCAAGCCTTTATAAGGATCCTCCATCTAATAGAGACATAGGTGCCAGAACAGAGGTATATTTAACAGTGCTCCATCCACTGATCCAAGTTTTCCTTTAGTAAGTGCGGAGATAAACTCCACTTCACGTGGATGGGAAGCCTGTTACAGAGAAGGTGGAGCTTCTGACACCAGGGGTGTAACTAGCTTTTTTCTGTTTGTATTCTACGGTCTTGTACTGTTTCCTCACCCATGTCAATGGTGGCCCACGCTTTCACATCAGAGGTGTCCTTAGGTGTCCTTAAGGTGAAGTGGTGCTTATGGCAAAGAGATCCATGCTGCCCCCCCTCTTCATTTTGATTACATTCTGGCCTTCATACACCATACAGATTATTACTAGTATATTTTATTTGTTTGTTGTTTTTGCTTTCTCAGACGCTCTCTTAACGTTCCACTGTTTCTTATATCTTTTCAACACACATTAACCAGATAAAACTGCAAATTAACAGCAAAGAGAAAAATAAGAAATTAAGTCAAGTGTCTGAAGGCTACTAGATCCACAGAAACCACATGGTTCTAGATTCCTGAGGTGCATTTTAGAGCTTTTTTACACTCTTTTGATTGAATGATGGCAAGAAAAAACATCATGACTAAGGAATAAAATTCAGTCTTATTTTTTTTCTCCAAGTAGAAAAACATCATTCAAGCCTTAATGGCCTCCCTAATGAAATATCAGCACTTGAAATGCTGAGTGTCAAAAAGCTAAACTAAAAGAGACAAAAAAAAAAAAAAAAAAGAGAACAGTGAATCTCAAACGTCACTCCTCCACTTTAAACGACTTTTTGTAGGGGGGCAAGCCCCCTACACCTCCCATGTGTAGGCAAGCCTCCCACATACCTCAAACTTATATATTATCAACTCCAACATCGCCATACTTCAACGAAAAGGGAATATTCTGAGAAATGGTATCTTGGACTTAGTATAGACAAGTCCAGTCTTTTGGCCATTCAGTCTTCATGTTTCTGGACTTACAGTAGTGGGCCCCATCTTTTCAAATGGTTACTGCCTTAAAGTCCAAGATGACAAAATACTTCCCAATAACAAAGAAGGCAAGTCACTGCAAAGACACATGAATTATATATGGAATTTTACCTGCCCCCCCCCCCCAAATAAAGTAAGTAGCCATCTTCTGTGCATCACTCTGGCATTAGAATAGGATGAAAGATGTATGAATAAAATGTGACAGTCACATCAAGTTGCTGCTGCCATGCATATACACAGCATGCTTCCTTATCTACTGTCACCAAAAGACAGCAACCTTGTGTGTGCCCTCTAATATCAGACAGGGACAAAAATGAGTTGCTGTTAGTCATATACACACACACACATATATATGTATATATATATATATATATATATATATATATATATATATATATATACATATATATATATCTGGGATCTGGACACATGCTCGACTAGCATATGTCTGAATCACAAAACGGTGAACACACATACATGAAAGCGCTTAACATCGGCAAGTGCTTCTGTGTATGTGTGCCTGTTTCGTAGATCGGACTACAGTGCGGGTAAGGGAAAATTCCCTTTTCCCCACTGTAGTGCGATCTTGGAGTGAGAATAATAAAGTAGGGAGGGGTGCGGGGGGGTTGCCCCCCTGCAGAAACGTAGATTTTACTTTTTGAACTACACATACACGGAAGCGCTTTTCGATGTTAAGTGCTTTCGTGTATGTGTGTTCGATGTTTTGTGATTCAGATATCCAAAGTATGACTCCTTACGCCTACACCAAAAAGAGGAAAATGAAAAACAAATATAATGATTGCAATTATGTGTAATGTATTTCTCCCTGCTACCTCTAAATGGTACCACTCTCCCTTATCAAGATGCAGTGATCTTCTAAACACACATTTGAGGTGTGATCATGGGCAAAGTTGATGAAATAATGACCATTCAGTCAATTCTTTTTACTCTTTTTGTTACCTCCCCTCAGTAATTACAGGCATGTTATAGTGTGCATAGCATACATTTGATGATATCTCTATAGATACTACCAGCTAAGACAACAGAACACTCTTCAATGCCTATTGCAGCCATTAAGTTCCAAAAACATGAAAGGACTTGTTCTGTTTCTGTCTGCAGCTATCAGCTTGGTCAATAATGGAGTTATTACTTAAAGTTTTTGTGGAACTTTTTTATTCATAAAGACTGCATTTTGTAATTTCAAAATATTACTTTATATATATATATATATATATATATATATATATATATATATATATATATCTATATATATACACACACACACACACACACACACACACACACACACACACACACACACCCACACAAAACTCTCATTTATCTGGCACCCATGGGGATTAGTAGATGCCGGATAACTGTAGTTTCTGGTTGCTTGAGAGTTACTATTAAAAATAGGCCTGTCTAATGCTGTACCCTATAGTATTTGTTTGGTTTGACTTTTTCTCAGGTTAGGGAGAGAGGGAATTTATTCCTATCTTGCTTTTTAAAACTCTAAAAATATAAGGTATGTTTCTGCGCGGGGGGTGGGGGGCATTGGCAATCTCCAAACTCAGGACCACACCCAGTTCGGGTTTGTAAAAGGCAGATCATGTCTCTTAAACCTGATAGACTTCTTTGAAGCAGTCACCAAAGCTGTAGATGAGGGTAAGGTGGTTCACACAGCCTATCTAGATCTCACCAAGGCTTTCGACACCATCTTCCACTCTGGAATTATAGATAAACTTACTACACTAGGTATAAATCCCTATGTCACAAGATGGGTTGCCAAATGGCTCACTGACAGAACTCACACTGTGAAAGTATGAGACTCCAAATCCAACTTTACTCCAGTGGAAAGTGGAGTACCACAGGGTTCAGTCCTGGGTCCTCTCCTGTTTGGTATCTACTTCTCTGAAGTACAGGCCAACACAGAAGGTCTTTTGCTAACGAAGTTTGCAGATGACTGCAAATTAGGAGCCATAATCAAAACTCCAAAAGATGTGGGCATCCTACAAAAGGGTCTTGCTGAGACAGATGCCTGGTGTCAAAGCCATGGCCTCAAGCTCAATGCCCAAAATGCATTGTCATCCCTTTTGGTAAAAACTCTGTGCCCATGAACTATCACATAGGCGGTAGTCTACTTAACACCGAAAGTGTGATAAGAGAACTTGGGACACAGATGGACAGTAGTCTCTCCTTTAATAATCACATCACCACAGTAGTCAGGAACTCCTTCTACGTGGCACACCTTATCACAAAAGGTTTCTCATCCAGGAAAAAAGAGGTCATTGTTCCCCTCTACTCATCACTCATTAGACCCATTATAGAGTACAATGCCCCTTTTGGTATGTACCTCACAAGACATCTACAACAACTGGAAAGGCCAGAGAAATACCTCACAAAGAGGATTACCAGCCTCAAATAGATGCCCTACGCAGACCGTCTCAAAAAACTGCAGCTTTACTCCGTCGCATATCGCCTACTCAGAGGCGATCTCTGCCTAACACACAAAGCTATGTCAAACCCAGAGCTTTTAGACATGCTCCACTTAAAGAAATCCCAATCCCTACGAGCTACACACTCTAGGGATCTGAACCTTGTCACCACAATAAACAGAACATGCTGGAGGGATAGATTCCTGTCCCAGAGACTTCCCATACTCTGGAACAAACTACCTATCTATATCAAACAAAGCTCCTCATTAGCACTCTTCAAGAAAAATTTTGATGACTCGATGGGAGATAGGAAATTCACCCCGGGGATCACTTCTGTGGCTCTGCTCGACAGTGGCACAGGAAAATAATTTTCTTGGGTGGCGAAAGCCAGGGTACCTTTGGCTAGGCTTATATAGGCCCTAGGGCCAATAGCCTAGTACCTACTTATGAACCTATAAACCTATGAAAGGACAACAGACACGTGAAAATTGTACTGTATTACTTTGATATTTTTTTCCGGTTGCTTGAGAGTGCTGGTTGCTTGAGTTCCGGTTAGCTGACAGTTTATTGTGTGTGTGTGTGTGTGTGTGTGTGTGTGTGTGTGTGTGTGTGTGTGTGTGTGTGTGTGTGTGTGTGTGTGTGTATATACATATATATATAAATATATATATATATATATATATATATATATATATATATATATATAAATACAGAAAGAGAAGTGTGTGTGTGTGTGTGTGTGTGTGTGTGTGTGTGTGTGTGTGTGTGTGTGTGTGTGTGTGTGTGTGTGTGTGTGTGTGTGTGTGTGTGTGTGTATGTATATTTAATTTTGCTATATAAGATTGAAATTATTTAAATGTTGAACAAAATGGATAGACAAAAATAAGACTGACTATACATAATATTGAATTAGCTAAACATTTAACAAGTAAGACATCAAAAAAAGGAAAACCAGTACCTTTCCCAATTTTTACACTACACCACCCCATAACACTAGCCTCCAATTTGTCTGAACAGTGGTAGCATTATAGGAAGGGTATTTTAATGGTATGGAGTAATGTTAGGGATGGGGCAGGGGCAAGATTAGGGTTAGCACACATTACTGAGCTAAGTACGGGGGGCTTCACATACTACAAACATAAGATCTAACCCCTCACTTAACACCATACCTATCCCTAAAACATACATACTCAAATGCCCAGATACAACATGTGTACTGTTGTCTAACCCTTACCCTAACCCTAACACACAAACACACATGTACACACTCTTTTCCCAACCTATCACTTTCGAAGAAACAGTATTTTGAGATATCGGATGTTCAACTATCTGAACCACCCTTAGCACTTGTTGAATAAAGCAATGTTCATCAAAATGCATGATAACCATATATACATACAGACAGATAGAGATGGACAGAGCACTTTAGCTACATGTATAGCATATATCAATATAGGGAGAAATACAAAAAGCTCGAGAGAGTCTCTTCATGAAGTTGGAACTTTCATTATTGGCAGTAGTTTCCATCAATGTATGTTCTATTCTGTTAGGCTGTTAGACATCTAATTTATGTTATCTGTCTACCTATCTATAGCTACTTATGCGCGCACACACACACACACACACACACACACACACACACACACACACACACACACACACACACACACACACGAACATATACATACATGCACACTATCTATAGATAGATGATAGAGAGATAAAGATAGAGGTGAACAGATAAATGGATATAGACAGGGAGAGACAGAGGGCTATGAAACCTGCAGTGTCAGTGGTTCAACAGGCAGCACACCAACCTTTGGTGCTGGAAGATCGAATCCCACTATTTCCAACTGAGGTGCAGTGCAGCACGAGGGAAGTGCTGCACTCCTGAGTTTGCCATACTTCTGATGAGATATTAAAATGAGGTCTCATTTGAGCTGGTGATGGCTCAGGCAGAGAGAAGACATCCCACAAGGCATCTATCAAAAAGGGTAGGAGAATTTCCTTCATACCTTAGCCAAATGTCTCCTAGTCAGTATGGAAAGAAAAAAATAAAAACAACATTGGGTCTCCCCTGAAAGTAGGATGCAGACATAGTATGAAAAGAAAAAAGAAAAAAAATCATTGGGTTTCCCCTGAAAGTAGGATGCAGACATAGTGGGACTAACCCAGTCAAAAAAGCAGCCATGTGTCACTCAGTATAATGCAAGGAAAAATATACAGAGCAGGGGTGAGTGTGAATGAATACATGCAAAAGTCACAAGCATAGAAGAAGAATACATAGTCAGAGCAGGGGTGAGTGTCAATGAATATATGCAAAAGTCACAAGCATACAAGGAAGAATACACAGTCAGAGCACTAGTGTGTGTGTGAATGAATATATGCAAAAATAACAAGCATAGAAGAAGAATACATAGTCAGAGCAGGGGTGAGTGTCAATGAATATATGCAAAAGTCACAAGCATACAAGGAAGAATACACAGTGAGAGCTCTAGTGTGTGTGAATGAATATATGCAAAAATAACAAACATAGAAGAATACATAGTCAGAGCAGGGGTGAGTGTCAATGAATATATGCAAAAGTCACAAGCATACAAGGAAGAATACACAGTGAGAGCTCTAGTGTGTGTGAATGAATATATGCAAAAATCGCAAGCATATCTGTCAACTTCTTTCTTCAAGAATCAGAAACAAAACCACAAAATAATGTAAGGACAATGACCCATATTCAAGGACAATTTTTAAATAAATGTTACTCTAATTCACTTAATTTAATAGAATACCAGGTTCTGCAGCGATGTACATTTGTTGAAGAACATGCAGTATGAAACTTTAATTTCTAGCATTACTAGTTTTCTAGTTGGCTGTAATGCTCAGTATTTCACCAAAAGTCAAGTACGTGTATAAGGGACAGGGAAAAAATATGAGGCAAAATCAGGCACAGTGAAATGATAAGAAGTTTCATGTCATGTTGTAGGACAGGAATATGAGGCAAGAGGAATGCAGCTGATCTACACAAGCTGGCAATAAAGTATTTTAATTGAAATACAAAATGACCAGTTTTGACTGAAAACCTGGTAGTAGCGACCCCATTCCACAGTCCAAAATACAAAGGATACAGCACTCTTTCACTGTGGGGAGACTCATAATGATTTGGAACCATAGCTCTCAACTGCCCAGATTTTCACAGAATGTCCAGAGTTTTGCATATATTTTTTGTCTGTTCCTCAAAAAATTTTGTTTTTCTTGTAAATCACTGGCTAATTATTGAGGACTGAATTTAGAAAATAATGACAGATATTTGACTTTCAGGCTTCATATCTATCAGAAAATTCAAGCTAATGCAAAACCATCAACTCTACATTTGTAAGAGCAATATTTAAATTGTCCCTATTTTTAGTCCTTTGTCCCTCCATTTCCTATGGCTTTATCCAGATTTCTTGCTCTAAGAGATTGAGAGGTATGTTAGAAACTATGAAAAGGTCAAACAAAAAAAAACTGTTGTGTAGTAGTCGTGCAGTAGTAATATTATGATAAAACACTGTGCAGATGCAAAGTGATGCCTATTCAATCTCTTACCTTGAGAATCAGCGACAAATGCAGAAATAATCAGGGACAATCAGGGCACCATTTAAAATATTAGGACTATTGACTTGAGAGGTTGAGAAAATAAGATGTGAATTAAGATGCATTTTCTGAAGTAAAAGAAATGACTTTAATTATTTAATATTATTTATTAATCATACTTCACCACCTTTTCCATCAAAATTGCCAGTTTTACAAGGAGTTTGGGAGGGACAGAGAAATACTTTGAGCAAAATCAAGCACAGTTGAGAAGCATGTGAATGGATTCTCATTAACAGTTACACACAAATGAAAATGTTTTAGCTATATCTTTGATAAGTGAGAAATGGACGGAACCTTTCAAACTGCGCACATCTCCCTCTCTCCCATGTGTCTTCTTTGTAGACACTAAATCCCACACTGTCATTTTTACTTTTTTCTAACTACTGGGGCTGGTGTTATTTTAGGTAAATTTCATGTGGTTTAACAATGTTCTATTGCCCCAACTACATGGGTAACTAAACATCCAATAGCTAAGGATGCAATGTTAATAAATACATGCGCTTCTCTGTTAAAAATCTTACTTATTTTATCAGCAAAAATGCAAAACAGCTTTTGATCTTCTTTCTCCAAAATGTAGAAGAGACTAATATCTTTGTCAATGTAGAGCAATGAGTAAGAATGGGGAACGTTCCTCATAATGAGACAGTTAAGAAGCATGGTAGGTTAGGGTAAGGTTATTTGAACTGATTAAGCTGACACACCTTTGTTCATTTTACATACTTACTAAAATTTTTGAATGGAATTTTTGAAAAGCTCAATGGTGTTATTAGTAAGAAATATGTACAGAGCAATATTTCTATCTATAGCATTTGTATGCTGTTTTTGGTATTATTATTATTATTATTATTATTAAGAAAGATGCAGTGCCATTTTTTAGTCGATAACATCGGTAAGCCTTTTAAAAGGCTATGCCCCATAGTGTGTAGTATACCTTTTTCATGTATATAATATTGGTATGCATTTTGAAAACCAATAAGGGTGCTGTCCTGTGTGGTTGGAGGACGGTACAACACAATCACACGTTTTTATTGCTCATCAAAGACATTAGGTCAGTAATGGTAGTCTAAATATTTCCCTCTCCCAACAGATCATGACACTCATTAACAAAAGTAGTACAAATGGTTTTAACACATAAAGCAGCCTTGGAAGCATCATAATAGTTTTAAAAAGTGATGTTAATTCTCTGTCATAGTCTTTCTCCATGATGTGTCAGCGGTTAGTTGGCTTTGATTTAGCCCTTGATGTAGCTCATAGTTTGCATTTATAGAATGCATATTTTTTAAATGATTTTGCTATAGTCTTCTTGCTAATGACCGTACACTACAGTATATGTATGATATGCATACTGATGTAACTGTCTGAGACACAAAACAGCATATCCTATTTAAGCTGCATATAAGGTTAAAGTCTCTGGAATAGGTGTTGCTGATGTAATTTTTTTTAAGGATGAGCAACAGGTTCATTAGTGCTGGATCAGAGGATGCTCTAAAGGCCAGGCATAGGTTGCTTCTTAGCAATCTGTAGGAGACAAAATATACAGGTAAGCATTTGGGGTGATCTGCACAGGACTTGTTTTCCACACCATGTATTCTTTATGTAAGGAATCTCTGAGGATGCTCCAGTTATTGCATTTGCCTGGTCAGTTGCATACAGAAGGGGGCATTGTACTCAATGACTGGTCTTATTACAGCAGAATGCAGGGAATAATGGTATGTTTAGCTGTAGATGCTATATTCCTGCTCATAAGTTGTGCAACATAGAATGATTTCCTCATTACAGTATACACATGATGGCCAAATGCCAAATCACTGTCTGCATATGTTCTTAAATCTCTGACTGCAGAGTCTACTCTTAGGGATGTACTGTCAGTGTAATAGTTTGCTGTGGTGGCCATCTTTCTGAAAGATACTGTGATATACATTTTGGCCTTCAGTTTTAGACCATGAGTTTGGCACCAATTAGAATTCCATGTCAGGCCGGCACCAATTAGAATTCCAAGTCAGGCCTTCCTGGAGAATATTTGTGTCTTGGGGGATTCAGTGATTGCACCAAATCTGCAGTCATGTGCACACTTACGCAGCCAGAGGCCCTTGACATTAGCCCTGACCTCAGAGAAGTAGATACCAAAGAGGAGTGGTCCCAGCAGTGAGCCCTGAGGCACCCTACTAGTAATCAACCTTTACATGGAGGAAGTCTCCCTATTCTAACTTCTTGGGTCCTGTCTGTAAGCTAGTTGGCTATCCAACAGGTGATGTAGGGGTTCATATCTAGTTTACTGAGTTTTCTCTACAATGCCTGAGTGGGGTACTGTGTCATATACCTTGGCCAAGTTGAGGTAAGCAGTATACACCATTTCACCCTTATCCATTGCTTTAATGACCTTCTCAAATATGTCTGTAATTTAGGATACCCATGATTATAATCTCCATAACTTTGCATATCAGGATAGTCAGGTTTACAGGTTGATAATTCCCCTGGTCTATGCATGCCCCACCCTTGTACAGTGGAATAACTGTTGCAATCCTTTATTTGTCTGGCATGGATCCTGTTTAGACACTGTGGTTAAATGGCATTTCTAGTAGTCCCATTAATTTATGTTTTGTGCTATGAAGGATGCATCCTGTGATATTACTGGGACCCATTGATGCAGTGTTCTTGGCCTTGGAGAGGGCCTTGATCACCTATTCTCTAGTGATAGTTGGGGAAGATATGGATTTAGGTTTTCCTGAGGGGCATCTGGTGGAGAAAGGGGGTATAATTTGAGTTAAATTTGTCAGCTAGGAGGTTTGCTATATCTTTCTGCTCCACATAGGTGGCATCACTTACAATTAATTCAGTACATTGCTGTGCATTGCCTTTGAGGTTACAGACATAGCAGAAGAAAGCTTTGTGATTGTCGTTTCCCTGAGAAGCTAATTTTACTTCATATTTGACTTTGGTGGACTGTATTATCCCCCTGAATTGCTTATTAAAGTTAATGAGGGATTTGTTTATTTTATTTTATTTTTTTACAATGCTGGGCATTACACCCCCAACTATTTTGCCATGAATTTCCTCCTTTTGCTATACAACCTATCAATGCTGGGATTCCACCAGGGCAAGTTTTTTTTTTTTTTTTGAAGTTGATCCTGTGATTAATCTGGCTAGGTATAGCTCTTTCTATGCAGCTGTTAATATGATTATACAGAGTTTTTTATGAATGATTCTTCATAGGCAGTGTTCTTAGGGGTTTGGGGGGATTTGTAGTTTTGTCATGGTGTCATTTAGTAGTTCGAAGTTTGCATAAGAATAATTTCTAAATGCTCCAGGGTTAGCTGGTGTCCCTGGTTTTACCATTACTTCAAAGGAGACTGCTTTATGGTCTGACCTGACTAATGAGGTCATTACACTAGAGAGGGTGTCACATTGCATCATTTTTGTGAGGACTAAGTCAATGATGTCTCTGCCCCCTAGTAAGAGAACAGATTAACTGGTGCAATGTGTTTGCTTTTACAAAGTCCAGGAATATTTAGGCCTGGATGTTATGGGTCATGAATGAGTCTCAGTTTATATAGGAGTAGTTAAAGTTGTCCATGAGTATGGTATTAGGTTGAATAGAAAACATCTGCAATACTTTTAAATATGTATTATGGTTTTCCTGGGTCATAGATGTGGGCTTATATGGCATGGGATTTTTTCTCAGGTAATTTGAATGTAGAAGAGTTCCAAGCACATCACTGTGATGGACTAGCCTTGTAAATGTAAATAGAGACACCTCCATCTTTTGTTCCTTCCCATGTAGTAGTTGATCTAAATGTGTAAAAGCCTTTGTAGCTTTGCACTACTGAGTATTCTCTGGCTTTAAACCATGTCTCAGTAACTGCACAGACATCTACAGTACATTCCTATACTGAAGAGAGCTTGCAGGGAGTGGAGTTTCTTGTTAAGACTCCTGCCATTGCGCAGTAACACCTTCAGATTTTCCTGGGTTGATTTAACTACATTAGCAGGTTTATCAAGTTGGCAATGCCTAAAAAAGGCTGTATAGGGTGGCAAGGGTTTAGCCGATATTCAAAATTCCAGAGCAGACAGGTGCAGAACCTCTGTGGCAAAGCAGCATTGTCTGTTGACCATATCGTCCCAGGCTGATGAATATTGTACCCACTTTGAATGACAACACACTTGAAACCAATTGCTAAAATTAATTATTTTTTCTTCATATTGTGGCATCATCCTACAAGAAGGCAGAATGCTGCTCAGTGCTTGCTCAAACTGGTCTGTAACACATAGTCTGAGAGCTCTGTCATGTCTCTCTTCATGTAATACCAGGTTCTATGTCTCAGTTAATTTATGCCCACATGGGCTATGACTGAGTCGTACTGGTAATTGTGGTTCAATGACCTAAGTACTTGTGTGATCTGTAGGATCCTAGCCCTAGACAGACAGCTGAATGCGATTCTCTCTTTACTTAGCCTGGCGAATTGGAAATCCGCTCGTCTCAGAATAGAGTCTCCTATGACAAAAATACTGGGTTGTGTATTTGTGCACCTTATAAACTTAGAAGCTGAGACATTGTGGGATGTGACCATGTGTATCATGATGGGTGTTGATTTTGTGGAATGATCTTGAGGTTGCTGAGGACACTTTCGGTTTGTGCAAGGTTTGTCAGGTCTTTGTGGTTTACAGAGAATATATTTAAGAGCCTTAGCATATATAGGTCGATGGGTCTGGTCCATACTGTTTAAGGTAGTTGTAATGCCTGTGCTACTAGCAGCCTGTTTGTTATAAGTGCTTGTATGTGAGAGTCTTGTCTCCGGAGACATTATATAACTACATCTCTTACACACCATATCACTTTGTTTAAGCATTAAGTGGATCCTAGTAAACATGATACAGTTGCTACATTGCCTCAGACTGACTGCTGAGACAGCAAGGAAGTACATTCATATGACTCTAGATCCTTTTTTTCTTGTTTTACAAGGGGATGGTACATGAGGGGTATAGAGCTGGCTAGCTTGGTAGCTGTAAGAGCACAGACTACAGTCAGAACTATCTAAGACCAAAACCACTGAGGGAGCTCCTCACTGCACACACTAGTCGCTCTTTACACCACTAAGTACTGTGAATATTTCAGTTACATAGTACTTTTATATGAACAATTTAAATTCTGTGTCCTTGTGTACATACATGTGGCACTGCTAGCCATCACTACATGATTTACAGCATCAGGCAAACAAGCCAAATTAATAGTAGCAGAGAAAACTGATTACACAAAGCAATCTCATCTAATGCCTTCCTGTGTGATCCACAGCTCAGACAGACCAGGCCACCTTCTACATCTACTACAAAATCAGCCCCAGGCCTTTTTAATGTAAAACACACTACAGTTATCCCAAACTGAATTCAGATAGGACAATTAAACAAATTAGCTACAAACACACACTTTTTTGAAATTATTACAACAGTGAAACCAGCAGCAAGATCAGTGGCATGCATCGCTCTTTACAATGATAAAGGACAGACAAATACAATAAATAATTCAGAAACACAGCAGAGGTACTCTTAAATATCTTATAAAGGTGCAAAAAATCAATTTAAAGTACTTAACTTTGTCAGGATTGCACTAGACAAAAGCCAAGTGTTTGTGAGCTATGTGGAATGAGTCAATAACTGTATAGCTCTCTAACCAATCAGGCAGTCTCACTTAAAGCCTTCCTGTGTGATCTCCAGCTCAGACAGACCTGGCCATCTTCTATTCCCAATAGAAAAGCAGTCTCATGCCTTCTTAATCTAAAATCATCAATAAATAATTTGGAAATATAGAAGAAGTACACATAAATGTATTATGAAAGTGAAAAAAAAATAATTTAAAGCATTTATGTTTGCCAGGATTGCACTAGATACAAGCCAAGTGTTTGTGAGCTCTGTGCTAATGAGAAGGAAGGGATACATTTGGTAGCAAATTACAGTTGGAAACAGTAATACCTCAGAGCATTCTTTTTTTGTCTGTTAATATACTGATATGGGCTAAAAATGTCCAAAGACCACGGTCTGGGATTATAAGGGAGCTAAATATGACAGAATACATTTAGAGTGGCCTGGGTGAGATAGGAGATCAAGTGAATGGACTTTCTGTGAAGGTATAGAATAAAGTTTATAAGGAGTGGCCATGTCAAAAAAAAAAAAAAAGGAAAACTAGTCTGGTTCACTAGGTAAGAACCACTTAAAAAAAAAATGAATAGAGATAGTGGAGTGTAGCTACAAAGAGAAGGTAAGAAGAAAACCAATTAGGTAAGGACATAGATAAATTAAGATCATCTAAAAGATGAAAAGGGAAGTGAAAGGGGTCAGACAGCAACTAGTAAGTACACAAAGAAAGCCCTGTTCAGCTTTGCTGGAGTAAGGATATCAGCAAGGATAAAAACCGTTGAACTACCTTCATGAAGTTAAACTACGAGTGTCAAAGAAAAGGCAAACATACAAAATATTTCCATGGATATTCCCCATGAAATATACTAGGGTATCACTTTTTGAAGAAAAACAGAGATGAGGAGGGTGAGGAGACTATTAGATAAAGGAGGAGGTATAAATGGTGCAGTGAAGAATGAAGGAGGGTAATGTGAATGGACTAGATGTGATACTGTCAAGAACTCAGAAAAGGTCTACTGGGGGAATTTGGTAAATTCACTGCCAGATTAAATTCACTGCCAGAATTGTTCAGTAACTGCTGTAAGGATGTGGTGATCCTGAAAAGCTATAGACAAGAAGCTGTGATTCTGATTTACAAACACAGAACTGGTAGCAACCTACATGCTAATGAACCTGATTTTAGTGGTAAGCAAAAATTTGGAGAAACAGTTCTAAAATCAAGACTTATGAGATTCCTGTGGCAAATTTGATTGCTTTATGAATTCCGGCATGAGATTACAAGAGGAAGAGCCTGTCAGACTAACTTGTTGTAGTTTTATGACTGGAGCACCAAACAGAGAAGCTCTATAAGGGCATTCCATTTGGACTGCCTTTCACTGTTACATATCCAATGAGATTGGTCGTAATGTCTCCATGTTTGGTAAAGAACACAAAAAAAAACAGAAGCCAAGGAAATACCTCAGGATATGAAATTGGTCACATAATAATTAATGTCAGTGATAATGATCAAAATATCAGAGAAATATACCTTATATAATATATGTCCCTACAGATCATGAATATTTCCTAGGTAAACTCCAAGATGTAAAAATTAACAAAAATTATTTTTATATGGGATTTAACCACCTAAGCACTCACTGGGTAAACTAAATCGACCTGCTAACCAAAAACAGTTTGTAAAAAACAGCATGAAATCCAACTATGTACATCAAATTGACAAGCCTAGGAAATTTCTGGACTTCTCATATGATTATTATTATTGAAATTAAGATAGCCTATGATACCACCCTTTATAACTAAGAAGTAAAAATGAAAATCAATCACAAATAAATCAATGCTTCCCACATTTCAAATAGCTTGCTTAGTAAAACAGACTTCAGTATTATCCTCAATAACCCAAACACATCTGCTCAATACAATATCACTGTATTATATAGTGTTATCACCCTTAAGGCAAACCAGCAAGCAGCCAAACTTCCTGGTCATTGGCGATTCTGTAGTGAAGCACACTGATATCCCCTTCACCAGACTGAGTAAGAAGAGTGTCACTGTTAGCTGTCTTTCCAGGGCTAGAATCCTTCATGTGACACATGCAGTGATGTCACTGAACCACAGGTACCAGTATGACTCTATCAAAGACCATGTGGGAGTCAATGACCTAAGACGTAACTCCCTTGACTATATGAAGCAAGACATAATCAAGCTCGCTGATTATGTATCTCAGGCACGTATGAGCCTAGCACTGAGCAGCATACTACCTTCTCCAAGGATGATGCCACATTACCAACAAAAAATGACTGATTTCAACAACTGACTTAGCTTCTGGTGTTAGTCCGGAGGATACAATATATGGCAGCCTGGGAGAATATGGTTGACAAACCACACTGCTTTGGCAGGGATGGTCTATACTTATCCCCTCTTGGATTTTGGATATTTCCAGAGACCTTTTCCACCACCATAGTGCCTTTTTTTAGGCAATGCCAACCTGATAAACCTACCGACTTAAATGAACCTATGAAGGAATATATGAAGGTGGTACTGCTCAGTGCTAGAAGTCTTTAGAACTTCACTCCCTGCAAGCCTTCGTCTCCATGATGAGAGCATACATCTGTGCAGTAACAGAGACATGGTTTAAAATCGCTGAGAGTACCCCAGCAATGCAAGGTTTTAATGCCTTTCAGACCTATAGACCAGCTACTGCACTGGTGGGAACTAAAGGTGGAGGAGTGTCAGTCTACATTAAAAACATTTTCACAACCAGTCTAGTTAAAGTAAATGACCCACTGGAACTCACACATGTGCAAATCACTTTAAACAGGGTGTTGCACCATATCCTTGCAAAATATAGGTCCCCCTCCATGTCCCAAGAAGCCCATACTACCTATCTCAATGTACTAGAGTCCCTCAGAGTTCAACGCAATACGATATTCATGGGGGATATCAACCACCTCTCAATAGATTTTGAATCTTACACTACTTCTAATGCACAAGCCCAGCAATTCCTAAACTTTGTTAATACCAATATCCAATAGTTGATCTATTCGCTTATCAGGGGGCCAGTGTTCCTCACCCAATGAAATACCCTGGCTCATCACATCTGACCATAAAGCAGTATTACATGAAATAAAAAATAAATCCAGAGATCCAACAAAACCCAAAACCTTTACAAACTATTCCAAGGCTAACCTCTCTCTACTAAGCAACACCTTGACTAAATTACAAGCACCCCCAAACCCAGTAAACACCACAGACTATACTGAGCTATTTATGAAATATCTCTACACCCATACTAATGGCTATATAGACCAAGTTGTGCCCACCCATATCAAGAATAACACGAGCTCAAAAGACAAGTCACCCTGGTGGAATCATAATATCAATCGGTTATACAACAAAAGAAAAAAATCTTGGCCAACCATAGGAGGAACAAAGCCATACATGCTAACAGCCCTCTGACCAATCTAAAAAGGCAGCTGAGATGTTAATACTTCAAAGGCTAAATCTGAAGAAAAAAATAGCTTCTCAGACAAAGAAAAACACAAAGTTTTCTACAGCCAAGTCTGTCACCTCAAAGAAAATATACAACAATGTGTAGAACTTATCATAAATGGCATCATCCAGACTGAACTGGAGGCCTTTTTCAAAATTTTGGCTGACAGGCTCAGCTCAGATTTCTCTCCCCAGTCCCCCCAACCATTACCAGAGAACAGGTCATTAATGCACTTTCCAAGTCTAAAAACACTGCATCGATAAGCCCCAATAACATCCAGGGATGTTTAATAAATAGCATAAAGCATGACATCTCTAGTCCACTTGAATATGTTTTCAACTGGATCCTTCAGCCAAGTTTTGTGCCCAATGAATGGAAGATGGCTACAGTCATTCTCCTGCACAAAAAAGGTCAAACCACTGATCCGAGTAACTACACGCCCAAAAGTTTTACCTGCCTTATATGTAAGGCCATGGAAAGAATCATCCTGGACATGATAAATGAGGACACAAGTAACCTGCAAATGCTAGACCCATCACACTTTGGCTTTATTAAAGGAAGATCATGCTTATTAAATCTGGTGACTTTTTTGAGTGGGTCACCAAAGCAATGTATGACTGTAAGAATGTGCATACAGCTTACCTTGACCTGGCCAAGGCATTTGATACAAAACCCCACTCAATCATTAAAGATAAGCTCCCTAATTTAGGTATAAACCCTTTTATCACCTACTGAATAGCCAACTGGCTAACTGGTAGGACCCAGCAGATCAAAATAGGTGAGGCCACCTTCACCAAGTGGCCAGTCACTAGCCTCCCAGGGCTTGATACTTTGCCTACTCCTTTTTGGCATTTATTTCTCTGAAATTGAAGCAAATTGTGAAGGCACAAATGATTGCAAGCTGGGTGTTATCATGATCTCCATTGCAGACACTAGCATTCTTCAAGAAGGTCTATCTCTGATTAAGAAATGGTGCCAAAGCCATGGTCTTAAACTTAATGCTAAGAAAAATATAATTGTACCCTTTGGGAAATTAACCAACTCAGATAATCACCATATTGATAATACACCCCTAATGACTGACCCAGTGATCAAGGATCTGGGTACACATGAAGACAGCAGCCTTACCTTCGACCACCACATGGCCACAGTAGTGAGAAAGTCCTTTTATGTTGTACAACTTATAATTAAGGCTATGACATCTAGGTCAAAAAGGTCATTATTCAACTCTACTCTGCCCTTATCAGACCAATCATAGAGTACAGTGCTCCCTTTGTATGTACCTGACCAGGCATATGCAGCAACTAGAGTGACCTCAAAGTTTTCTTACATAAAGAATATAAGGTTCATACTAAGCTAACTGCCCTTGCAAGCCATTTTAGCCTAGCCAATTACCCCTTGTGAGACTCAAACCCTCCACCTTGTGTTTGTAAGACAAACACCTTAACCATTAGGCCACCTTCCCAACTTATGCAGAGTGCCTTAAAGCCCTTTCCCTCTGCTGAGTCTCCTATAGATTGCTAGGGGGTGATCTATGCCTGGCTTACAAGGCATCCGCAAACCCCATGCTTATGAATCTCCTACATATTCAAAAGTCAAACAATACCAGAAATACAAGGTCTAGGGATCTCAATTTTGTCTGTGACTTAAACAGAATATGTTGGAGAGACAGATGTGTATCCCAGAGACTGCCTTTCCTATGGAACAGAATTCCCATCCATGCGAAGCTGAGTTTGTCTGTATAACCTACATAAGTGGATGGGGAATGGGAAATTTACACAGGGCCTGATTGCCCATGTCTCTTATGGACAGATGTAGCTTATAAATGCCTGCCCCTCAATGTCCTATTTGGATGCAGGACATCATTTTTCTTTCAGGAAAACTTGGCTGGATTTATGAAGGTCCCTTGAGTCATTAAGCTAGTAATAGTCTATGAATGTATGAATATATGAATCTATATCAGCAAGAAACAAATATAGAAGTAAATTCAACAAAAAATGCTTTGCTGTAACTACAAAAAAAATGCATTTGCTATGACATGCAAAAGAAAAAGGGATACTGCTTAGAGTTAGATATTACCATAGTCATAAAAACACATCATGACGAAATAAAATAGAGAAAATACCTATTTTGTTATGAAATGTTCATGCTTTACTTATGCTCACTGCTTGCTCTCAAAGGCTGAAAACAATAAAAAGGTATTTTTGATTACAACAGAAAAATAAAAAAATGGAAAAATAGTGAATTCAACAATTTAACAATAACCAACAAATTGATCAACAGCTGCAGGACATGGCAAATATACCTGGGGAATATAGTACATACTTTGCAATAGAGGTAGAACACGTACGAGCGATTTATATAAAAGGGGCAGTATCCATTACTTAACTATAATTATTGTGACTGTCACTACAAGTTAAATTAAAAACTCACATTCTATAAGCCCAAACAAGATTTCAAGTGTGTCCAATTCAAAATTAAGGAAAACCTAACTAAACCCCTATCATCTGTGCTAACAAAATGTTAGCATGTGGACACATTCTGACCTATGTTGTCAGACTGTAGTGGCACCAATTCTCAAAGTGGGTTCACATCAGAGTGAAACAACTTCTAACACATCAGCCTAACCAGTATTCATTGGAAAATAATGGAATACGTCATAATGGAACTTACTGAAAATGATACAGGAGACATGCTTCTGTCATACATGGAAGAGTATGGCTTTGCAATGTGCTGATTTTGAATTTTAAATTTTGTGGCATGCTTTGAAGAGGTGATGGCAGCACTTTATGAAGGACTGACAATGCATTATGCATCTTATCTTGACTTTCTTAATGCATTCAGCTGCAATCCACATAAGGGAATAATGATGACGTCCAACCTTCAACAAAGGCACGCCCATTTATGCATGTCTTTCGAACGCCACCCAACTGCGGGGAGGACATGCAGACTCCACACAGAAGGCACTCCAGCCGAGAATCAAATGGGAGAACCTCTTACTGTGAGACAACAACGCTACCGCTGCACCACCGCGGCATGATGCAAGAAAATAAGTAGAAAACAATTGAGTGACGGTTCCTTATTACATATCAGACTTAGAGAAGCCTATTTTGTAGTTCATCTAATGCTAAGGGACTTGACTAGTAACCACATAAGATCTATGTACCCCTCATATCTTACTATTCTAACCCCAGTTTTGAATCAATGCTACATTTTCAGCCTTTGAAAAGGCCACCTGAAACAACTTCACAGTTGTTCTTTGAAATAGATCAAACGTAGTGTTGGAAAATTTGAGCTATTCAGATAGGATTTATAAGCAGTCATCATAGTTTTTCTCTTTACTGATTAGTTGCAAATAGCCTCTGTTTGGTCTGTAAAAATATCTGAGCTGATTTTTTTTTAAAATTTCAATGTTTTGGAAGCATTGTTGGAGCATTGGAGCATCGTTGGAGCATTTCTCCCCGGGCCTCTGCTGAAAACAGGATCTGTGGAACCTAGTCGGACTTAGATAACACTTGATCAGGGAACCTATTTCTAACTTGTAACAAGTTATTGTATAATGCTAGTAAAATTATGCAGTAAGCTTTCCTTTACAAATAGAAAAAGTCAGTCATCAGCTTATTTAGAACACTGATCAACATTATGAGGTTATGCCAGTCATATCTCTTGGAAACAAGTAGGTCATTAAAGTTTAACATATTTACTTCTGAAACTATAAGCCTTTGATTTGGTCCTCCAACACCTGTTCAGGTTAGTGAATGTAACACATTGTGTGATAATGTAGAGAAGTTGTCAAACAGCAGGAAACAGAAGGTAATTATCATAGGGTAGGAAGGTTATGACTAGTATCAGGCAGGGGTTGATCATTGGCCTAAACTTATTTAATTGTTTGTCTTTGACATTATGCAAGGCATAATAAACTAGAGCAAGCTGTTTGCAGACTAAGTCAATGTTATGTGTGTCTGGGAGAGGTCAAGCTTAAAGAGTAGCTTAGGGAGAACGGAAGCTTGTTGACTTGTCTAACACTGGGCAAATGTACTTTGATGTATTCAGACCTCTACCTGGGGAATGACAATCCCAGGGAAAAATACAGAACTGAAGGAGTCAGGCTAAAAACTTAGCAAAAGTAGGAAGACATGATGTTAATATAATAGAAAGCTCAAGTCAAGGGGCTTAGTATGAAATGAGGCACTGAATACAGATCAGATGCTGTGGTATCTACCATAAAAATGATGTTGATTGCATGCTGTGAAACTGAATCTAGTTACACTGCGTCGCAAACATCAAACCACACTGACAGGGAGTATTGTTGTTTTACAGCCGATTTCCTTAGTTCCTCCCATATAAAGTATCATACAGTTTTGTATTGGGATCTGTTGAAACTGGGCACGAGACAGTGGGAAAATATCCTATGGATCTTGGCTTAATGAACTGCAAGTTCAGTTTCACTCTGACTTTTAACTGAGGAATTCAGCTGAGAGTGAATTGAAACCATAGTTACATTCACACCATGTCTGTCCCTTTTTGGAGGCTATAAGATATATTCACATGATTAACAGAGGTGAATATTTCTTTGTTCTTAGTCTAGTGATTTAAATTTTTAATTTTTTTTATGTTTCTGGATTCTGTGTTCCAGGATTCAGTGTTCCTACCTTCACTGTTTTACAACACAGTTAACATGTAAAGAGGGGGAAGAACCTGTCGTAAAAATATAATAATGTCCATTTATTAATTCTTCTTTAGGCTGAAGCTAGACCACCATGCAAACCTCTAGAAGGTTTTCAGAAAAAAGGAAGATCATAATTTAAGAAAAGGTGCAGAGAAGGGTGGCTAGGCTTGACAGTAAGATAGATGGCATGACATAAGTAGAGGTTGCAGAAGTTTAAGTTTTTTTTTCCTTAAGAAAAAAAGGAACGATGGAAGGATATGATGTGGGCACATAAAGCACAAAAAGAAAAATAGAGTGGCCTTTCTCTGGGAAGGCCTACTTGTGAAAGAGGGAGGAAGGTTTACTTGTGAAAGAGGGAGGAAGGTTTACTTGTGAAAGAGGGAGGAAGGTTTACTTGTGAAAGAGGGATGGATCACGAGTAGTAGATAGAGAATTACTATTATTTTTTTATTTGAGAAAATACTTTTTTGAAGTCATAGTAGTTAACAGGTAGAATCAGAAACTGGAATGCAGCAAAAACAGTTTGAGTCTGTGTGGAAGTCTGAGCTTCCTGGATAGGTAAAATGAACTAGGGAGGTATTTAGATTAACTATAACACAATTTTGACAGAATGGATGGTCTGAAAGTCTTCATCTTCTGTTTAGATTATATAATGTTATTTAATGTAATCTGAAAACTATGGTCTATCCTATAACACTGTCTTTTTCAGCTATATTCCACAACTATGTCCATGTTAATGTCTTGTGCACTCATGTCATGTTCCCCTCTTTTATTCAAAATAAAAAATCAGTAGTTAATTCAAGCAGATGCAATACAGCTTACCTTTTGACCACTTTGCAGCATTATTTACTTTTCCATGCACCACCTCCACCAACATAACACCAATGTCTTTATGAGGCATCCAGAAGCCTCCACAGTATTCTGTGTTATATTCACACAAAGTTATAATGTCATGATTTCCTATTTCCCTAAAATGAATTCATTTTGTTAGTCTCGGCCACTGCTTTTTCACACCACTCATAATAACTCAAAGGTCCATAAACTAAAACACCCAAGTTATTTTTTGAATCTGTGTACGACATTATAGTACATCACAATTTATACAGTTCTACACATGAATAATGCAAACCTAGTGATGTGCAACACATTTAACCAAACAACGGCTGCCAACTAACACCCAAACAAACCTCCACAAAACCATCTTTAGGTAAACTGCAGCTTCACACATAGCACCAGCAAACTTGCTGTCGTTTACAAGTAGATCATAGGAGGTTACTAAACTAGCCCAGAGCCTTTTTCAGCCTAGCCATTTATGCTCTAATGTTTCCCAATTATCAGTGCCCATGGACTAGAATGGCTTTGGTATATCCCTGTAACTTAGGGCATTTACTAACTGTCCCTGTCCATAAGAGCCATAGGATAAAAAGCCAGCAGTGAATTTGCGAATTCCCATATGCTGGTCCAAACTGCATTTGAATAGGCTTAGGAAGAGGTCTATTTAACATGAATGGGGAGTATTTTCCAGAGAAGGATCAGTCTCTGAGACACATAACTGCCCCTCCTACATGCTTTTCTTAATGACAAAGATGAGGTTTAGATACTTAGAATGGGTTATTCTAGTGTTTGTTTTGCGAATGTGTAGTAGATCCATCTGGAATGGATTGCAGAATGTCTAATAGGTTAGTTATAGATCATACTTCAGTAGTCTGTAGGAGACTTGAGTACAGGGACAGGACTTCATGGTGGTCTGCATAGGACATATTTACACACTGCATTCTTTTGGTGAGGAATCTCTGTGGCCACTCCAGCCAGTACAAATGCGTGATCAGATACATGCCAAAGGGTGCAATGAACTTGATTATTGGTCTAATGAGGGCTGAGAACAGTGGGACTATGATCTCCTTATATCTGGATGGCATACCCTCACTTACAAGTTGTACTACTAGAAGGATTTTCTCAGTACCATGGATATGTCATGATCAAAATTCAGGTTACTGTCAACCTGAGTTCCCATATCCCTTACCACTGTGTCTACTCTTATTGGAGTACTATCAATGTTGCAAGTTTCAGTGGAAGTCATCTTCATAAAGGGTATAATTATGCATTTTTTGCATTGAGCTTTAGGCCATGTTTTTCGCACCAGTCACTTGTCTGTGTCAGACCTTCCTGGAGGATATATACATCTTTGGAGTATTCAATGGCCTGTAGTCATCAGGAAATTTGGTCAGCCAAAGGCCATCTATATTTGCCTTGACTTCAAGGAAGTACATTCCAAACAGGAAACGTCACAGTACTAAGCTTTGTGAGACACCACTAGTAACAGGCCTCTTGGTGGATGTAGATTCTCTCACCCTAAATTCATGTGTCCTATCTGTGAGCCATTTGGGTATCCATTGGTTGATATAGGGATTTATGCTTAGCTATATGAGTTTGTCTATAACACCTGAATGAGGTATTGTGACAAATGCCTTTGCCAAGTCAAAATAAGCAGTATGTACCATTTTGCCCCTATCCATGGCTCTAGTGACCTTCTCAAAGAAATCTGCAAAGCTTAGTAAGCATGACCTGCTCTTGACCAAACTGAACTGGGATGGTTTCAGTGTATGAAGATCTCCTATGTCTTTGTTTATCCAGTCCACAATAATACTTTCCATGGTCTTACATACAAGACTAGTCAAAATTATGGGTCTATAGTACCCTGGGCCTATTGATGGTCCACATGTGTGTAGAGGTATTACAGCTGCAGTCCTCCATTCCATACGGATGAAGCCTATCTGGAGGCTGTGGTTGAAAAGAGATTCAGTGTCAGTGGGCCTGACATATCATGTTTTAAGCTATTTAGGAAGCATCCCGGGATATTATTACGACCCATTGGTCCAGTGCTTTTAGCTCTGTAGATGCAGTGAGGTTCTGTTTTTTTATGATAGTTGGGGATAGCATTTCCCTGGGGGGGGGGGGTTGGGGGTGATATGGGAGTGAAATTGGAGATAAATTTACCCATCAGAAAATTTGCTACATCCCCAGTTTGATATAGGAAATTCCATTTACTATTTGTTAAGAACATTGCTGGGTGTTCCCTTTAAGGTTGCTTACATAACTGAAAAATGCTTTCTGGTTATCCTTAGCCTGGGAGGTTATTTTTGCCTTGAAGTTGGCTTTGGTGTAGTTGATTAGTTCCCTGATTTGCTTGTTGAGACTGATAGGGATGTTTTTGTCTTTTGGGCATAGCCCTTCCTATTTTTGGGCAGGATTTTTTTTCTTTTGTTGTACAACCTATTTATACTGGGAGTATACCAAGGGGGCTTATTTTTGGAGGTTGTGCAAAGTTTATTTCAGTTTGGAACTGCTGCTTCTCTGTAGTTTTTATATGCTTGTACAGGGTTTCTGTAAACACTTCTGCATAGGCACCATGTTCTCTGAATTTGGGGGAGGGGGCTTGGAATTTAGCTATGCCTTCATTTAATATGAGATAGTTAGCCCTGGAAAAGTCCTTAAATGTTCTGAGGGTTGCTGGCAGTTCAGCGTTTATATACATCTAAAGGATTACTGCTTTGTGATCTGATCTGACCAGTGAGGACATTACATAAGGGGGTACAATGTTCCCCCATATTTGTGAGTACCAGATACAGAATATTTATACCCCTAGTATTTGTGCAAACTTGCTTTTCTAGGGTGATTGCAGTGAGAAAATCCAGAAATCTTTTGAGCCTGCATGTTAGTGGTTGTGTATGTATTGCAGTTTATGGTGGGATGGCTGAAATCACCCATGAGTATGATGTTGGGCTGAACTGTGCGTGACTCTAGTACATGCAAGTATATGGTATGGTTATCCTGGGTCATAGATGAGCACCTATAAATAGCAAGGATATGGTATTGGACTTTACTTAAGGTTAGTTAGACATGGAGTAGCTCAAGCATGTCATACTGTTCTACCAATCTTAGTTTGTGTTCATTTTTTTTGTAGACTAATATACCTCTACCTCTTGCACCTTCTTGTCCAGTAGCTGGTCAAAATGTGCGGAAGGCATTATAGCCTTGTACTGCTGGGGTGCCTTATGTGGCTTTAAATCATGTTTCAGTAATTGCACAGATGTTAACATTCTCCATGGTGAGGAGTGCTTCCAGGGAGTGAAACTTCTTGTTGGGACAACTAGCACTGAGCACTAACACTTTTAGTGTATATTGCATGGAATGTACTATGTTGCAAGATTTATCAGACTGTCATTACCTAAGAAAAGCACTACAGGGGTGGATGATGTTTTGCTAATATCTGAAAACCTAGTGGGGACAGATGCAGACCATCCCTGGCAAAGCAGCATGAACTGTTGTAATGTCCTCCCAGGCTAACAATTATTGGGCTCCCTTAAAATGACACCATTAACTAAGCCAATTATGAAGGCCAACACTGAGTGATGTCTAAACAATGCAACCCCTAACAGAGTGCAAAATCTCACTACTCGTTTTGTTATGTCCCAGATGAAAAAACTCATGAAAATCATCTCTTGCGCAATCTACTCCAACAGACTCTTTAACCATCTCAGAAATACCTGTCTCACTAAACAGCTCTTCTGGTAGCTTCCAATGAGACACATTTTCAAAACGCATACTGAAATCCAGGTACAATGCTTCCCCTGGATATTCCCAGTCAACTGTTTTAGTAATTCAGAAACAAAATAATATCAGAAGCATCTAACATGATTTATCTAATAACAAAAGTTGCTATTGCTCACTTAGAATTCTGTTACATACAATATAATAATTCACAATTTCCCATAGACACTTTTCCACAGGTTTCACTATCTCATAATTCAAACTAATTCATCTTTATGTCCATGGGCCTCATGAAAGTCCTCCATTACAGATTTGCACCACTACTGCTTTTTCAGGTCATTAGGTAATATTTCCTTATTCAATAATCTGTTTAACTGAGTTAGCAAATCTCCATTCCACCCTCCAGCCAAGTGTTTCAGAATCTTAGAGGTGGACTATCCTGCATACGAAGCTTAACTTTCCTCATAGTCTTAAGTCCCTTCATTTATCATCTTATCCACCTCCCCATCATTCAGTCAACCACCAGCACTCCATGGTTCATTTCACTTACAGGTACATTTCTCTTTTCACTTGTAAATAGAGGTACAAGTGACTTGATACCCTCTCTGTTCAAATACTTTCATAAACCTCCTATTTTCCTTCTTTAACATATTTATTACTGAGTACTTATTCATCTTTTCTTGCAAATACCTAAAACAATTTCTCATTTCACATACCCTCCTTTTTCTAAGTTCCCTTCTGCCTTTGTATTAGCCCACCTTATCTCACCAATAGCCCTCCTCTTCAGCTGACAATAGTTTTCCTTGTTAAGATTGTTCTGTTTCCACTCCCTGTAAACTAGTTTCAGGTGCATATCATTCAGCAATAAATATATATATATATATATATATATATATATATATATATATATATATCTTATAGGTTCATAGGTTCATAGGTTGGTACTGGGCTATCTGCCTGAAGGCATATATTAGCCCAGCCACATTGCGCGGTATTCACCGCCCCTTTAGTAGTTCCCTAGACCCTTGTACTAGCAGCTAGTACCCTTGGCCCCTATCTAGTAGTGCTGTTGGTGTGATCGTGTCCTTTTTCTCCTCAAAAGGCATCTTTCCAAAGCACAGTATACAGTGGGCATTTCAAATTGTCCCTAGTTTTCCTCTAGTCCACATCAACTTCTAAACTGACTCATTGTTATTTATCCTACGTCATCACTCACCAAAATTTCAAAGTCTCCCATGACAGCTTTGCACTTAGGGGTGTACCACACAACAGTTTACTCAATGGTAAACAGATGCATAACTTGTACTCTGAAGGCAATCTTAACATTCATAGTCACATAACTGTGAGTCAGAGAAACAGACCATCAAATCCGTAGCAAATGTGAGTCATAGCTCTTCTTACAATATAGCACTCCATTCACTTCAGTACCACAAGAAATTATTTCACAGTGTGATATCATATCTAAAAGTACAGTTTGCCATGATAAATTGATAACTTAGCAAGCTGGAAGTAGTCAAAGTATGGTATACAGATGCTCAAGTCAAAACTTCAGAGTGCTACAGATGACATGCCCCGTACTGTGAACAGTGTAGGAGAAGCAATTATTATAGTATCAAAAGACATGAATGAACTATTATCTTAACCTAACACAATGAGTTGTTGTTGTTGTTGTGTCTTTCAGCTTTTTCCCGGTTAGGGGGTCGCCACAGCAGAACTCCGGTCCGCTAATGATTGCCAGTAGATTTTTACATGCCGATTTGCCAGCCCTGACGCACAACCTTCAATGAAGGTACGCCCATTCACGCATGTCTACACACAGAAGACGCTCTAGCTGACAATCGAACAGGACACCGTCTTGCTGTGAGGCAACAATGCTACCGCAGCACCACCACTGCAGTCTAACACAATGAGTACAGTAATAAATGAGCAGCATGAATAAAAGAAAACTTAAAGTAAAATGACTGCATAACAGAAAAAATCAGATATTATCCAAAAGGGAGATGAAATTACAACCATTAGCAAAGTATAAGAATATGGTAACCTGGAACTTCTATAGATTACTAGGACTATGAGTAAACTAAATGACCAAAAAAGTATAGTACTCTACATAGAATGTGATACTTTTCATTATTTCAGTACCTTGTGAACTACATCAGTGTCAAAGATTTTACGGAGTGGAAAAGAAATTACATTGCAAATGTACGATTCTGGTAAGTGAGAGTACTGCAACCCATTTTGAAATGAATCCAGATTACAAATAAGATGACTCATCTGAAGTTAAGTCTTCATTTCAGCCATTGTTTTACTCCAGCAGAGGGCAGACTGCTGTTCTAAAGCTAATGACTGAGCACCTCTTTGTTCTACAAGGAGCTATCCAAGGCACCAGCAAAGAAGGCAATAATGCTGTTCAGAGCAAGGAGTTCCTATACAATATACCCTTCCTACTGTCTCAGAGTAAGGTCTGCACAGTATAGAATACTAAACACATTGTTATCAAACAAAAAGTAATCCACTATGAATTTTAGTTTGAATTATTATGCTACATTACATGGACTGTAGTTTTATATCACATCATTTAGTCAAAATAATTAGTTTGCAATAAAATTGTTTATAACAGATATTACTAATAGTTAGCATTACCTAATGAATGTTTTGTACTGCACACTGGGCTGTCCTGAAATTTGTCCAGTGTGTACTCCAATGAATGTATTTAAATAAACGAAAACATAAATAAATACATGCTTCATTTCAACAGGATGGGACCATAACAAACTAAAAATTACTTACAAGTTAAATTAACAGTATACTCTGTACAGCTTCATTACTGAGATGTGTGTCTGCATTTCTGGAACTGTACAGTGTACTAATGCTTTAACTACATGTTACTCAATATCATTTTATTCGGTAGACCATTTAGTTTACTATACTTATACTAGATGCTGTCTTAAACAGGGCTTTTAATCAGTGTTCCTATCTGGTTATCAAATACATAAACAAATAATTGCCCATTAGACACATATCCCAGTCAAGGAGTTAGGAGTGACTATCTCCAGTTTCTATACGTCTGATGCAACTCCGTTGCTTGGGAATAAGGTAAGAGGTAGAGCAGTTACAGTAACATAAAAAAAACAGATTTGTAAATGACGGAGGATGTCTCCTGAAATACTGAGCATCAAATTCCTATGGTGGTAGCCATAGAGGTCTTGTTACTACAGTAACACTAGTCACTTTCCTGAAATGCAAATGAGGTGTAACAGGGGGCATACACATTTTAGTAGCATACGACATTTATTGTGAGGATCATCACAGTTTAAATCCAGCCCTCAAACCTGGCATGTGTATATTAGGATCAGGGAGAGGTTATTCTGACCACAGAAGGAAGAAAACTCTGCATTATTTAGATTTACTTCCAGACTGACTATCAAAAAATGAAGAAACAATGAATAGCAGAGAAAGGAGAAGTAGAAAATTGTAAAGGGTGAGACAGTTTTGCAGACGCATACTGCATTCAGTCCTAAGTTGAGATACAAGGTAGCCTTTCTGCATATTTGAAAGTTCCTGTGTCATACTTTAGTGAGATACCCTATGCTGTAGTAATAAAGGCTATTTGCTTTCCAATGTCATTTCTAAAGGCACGGCATAAATTACCTGCCTGTGATAATAGTGCAACATTTATGCCCATGTCATTTTTATGCACCTGAGTTTGATCTAATTTGACATTTCTTTACAGAGGTTGCTAAAGATTTTCTCAAATCTTTATCCATAGCGGAAGGATCAGTTTACCCTGGAAAAGAAGAACAGCAGTACTGCGGGGTACTGGACTCTTGGCTATATCACAGTTATTACATGGTCACTGGCCGCTTACTCTCAGAGAATTGTACTCTCAGTGCAAAACTCCAAGCATGATATCACCAGTGAATGACAAACTTTATTTTGATTTGAAATCCAAAAAGTAGGGGAATAATGACTGACAGTCTCAGAAAGGATTAGAGCAAACCTGAAACTTTCATTCTTAATGTTAATCAATCTATTTATCTATCTATCTATCTATCTATCTATCTATCTATCTATCTATCTATCTATCTATCTATCTATCTATCTATCTATCTTTTATTAACCAGGTTAATCTCAGTAGACTAGTAGCCTGTTTTCAAGGAATATGAGAGGTGGTATTTATACTATTATGGGAAATTTGGCTAGGGCATTGAAGAACTTTCCCTTATTCTTTTTGATATGTGCTATGGGATCATTTACATTCACCTGAGCTACCACTAACTCATGCAGATGGGACCTCAGTTTAATGTCTCATCTGAAAGACAAATCCACTCAAGAGTACAACACTTCCTTTTTACTGCACTGCAGTGTCAGCAATCGATCTACCTGTTGTGGTAATAAAACCCACCCACAGCCTCCTGCACCAAAGCAAGTGTGCTACATGTTGTACCTCTGACACTGCAGTGACTCAACCAGTAACACAGTGGTATTGTAACTTCTGATGATGTCTGATAAAGGCATGTCTCACCTGAATAAATATGCTAATATGAGAGCCTCTTAACAGTCACACTGAGAAATAACCCATCTAACACTGAAATGGCTCAAAGTAACTGAATCCTTGTTATCAGTACTGTAATGGGTTGCATCGGTGAAGAAATCTAGCTCAGCTAAACACATCAATGGTAGATTACAGACACAGAAAAATATCAGCTTTTTGATCCTTCAGAAAGCATGTCTACAAATATCAGTACTATGCATAAAACACCATAGTTTTCATTACATTTGATGTTTTATATCAATGACAGGCAGCTGCCTCATTTCTGCTACTCTCTGACTTTGTGAATGAGTGTAGCCATCTGGGCTCATTGAAAGTTGTTTGACTGCTTTGAAATTCCTGTGTTAGTATTAAATTGGGGGTTTCTCTGCTTGCTTTAAAATCTGTGTCGGTTACATTTGTAGTAATCATTTCTAATCGGAGTTGCTGGCTACTGAGACATGTCTGCATATATCAACTGGACACAAGCTGATTTAAGTATACTTTTCTCTGCACTTATTTAAGAAAGATTTGATTCAGTAAATATTGTGTGTCTGTCTATCTGCAGTTAGTTCCTCAGCCCCCCGCCCTGTTTCCTGTTGTGGTGTTTATCTTGGTGGCTTTGGAATTGCCCACCCCTGCTGTAAATCTGTTTTTGCACACTCCTCCTGGACCCATCTCATTTTCTCACTCAACTGAGTACAGTGAGATCATATTTTAATTTCAGATACTCCTACCAGTCCCATCTCCTCTGCTGTGTACAGACAGAGCACTTGGGAAGGACATTCCCCTATTGCATCTTAATCTGCTCTGTTTCCTCCCTCTCCACAAAAAAAAATTGCACTTCATCTGCTTTACTGTATTTGTTTCTCACTACTTTATTACCTTATTTTGCTTTTGCATCTTCTTAAAAGAACTCAGCTGAATTTATTCTGCTGCCTTTATTACTGCTTGTTAGTAGCCTGACTAAATTGTAACTGTTATTCTAAGGCTTTTGGTTTAAGCACTTGGGCTTCAAACCAGTTGTTTTACATTAAGAAGGTTTGTGGTCTGCACTGTTGTGGCAGGACAGGTAATGTACATCCTTCTAAGTTGGGAACTGCTGATTGAAGGCTCAGTGTCTGTTATTCTAAAAGTGTATTAGGTCTGGGTTAAGCACTTGGGCTTCAGGCCAGTTATTTTACAATAAGAAGGTTTGTGGTCTGCACTCTTGTGGGAGGAGAGGCTAGATTCTGCCCTTCTGAGCTGGGAATTTCTGGTTAAAGGCTTATTGAGCATGCTAAATTGAACTGTTTCTTTCTGAAATTGGTACGCCTTGTTTGCTGTAGCATGGACTCGATTCAGGCCTGCTGGATCTAGCTTTGTTTGTATAACTTGAGCACTGATCCAGGCCGTCTGTTTTGGAGAAGGTTTCTCTGTACCCTAGTGGCAGAAGTGTGCAGTTAGAACTTGTCTGATTGAAGACTGGAACAAGGCTCAGTTTTGTGCTTTTTAACTGGTTAATTGGGTAAAGTATTGTTTTGATTGCATCTGCTCTATTTTCTGAAAAAATATATATATGTGTGTGTATATATATATATATATATATATATATATATATATATATATATATATATATATATATATATATATATACTTGTTTCCCACCTTTCTAAACTAGTATAGTCCGGTTTTCAGGTCACTGCTGAATCCAGGGCTGTGTTACAAGTTTCTGTGTTGCCCATAACTTACTTGAATAGAAGGAAGTTTCTCTGTTCACCTGTGAGAGAGGGGAGCTTTGAGCAGTCTATCTGTTCCTGGAGGTATGGTTTCAGCCCAAAAGTTAGTAGTTTATTGGCCATTTTGGGTTAATTTCTCTCTCTTTTACTTCCCTGCTATAAAAAACGCATTTGCACAGTTTTTGCGCTTGTATTCCGCTCAGCAAGTGCCTTCCAGGTGTTCTGCAGTGTCTACAGCAGCTGAGAGACAAAAGAGAGACTTTGGAGTGATTAAGTATTATTTTTCTGCTTTTCTTGCTATCTTAAACTAATTCCACCTAAAATGCCAGTTGTTTTAGCATTTCTGTGATTTAAAAAGTTCGTTATTGCTACATATTGCACTTATTTGCTGACTGTACTTGAATTAAGTTGTTTTTGTGTTTAAATAATTTGTTTAACTGTTGTTGGCTACACACTAAAGTGTGACAGCTTTTTCTGTGCATTTAAAGTGTTGTTTTGATTGTATCTGCTCTATTTCTGAGAAAAAATATATATACTTGTTTCCTGCCTTTCTGAAATAGTATAGTCCAGTTTTCATGTTATTGCTGAATCCAGGACTGTGCTACAAGTTTCTGTGAGAGAGACGAGTTTTGATCAGCCTATCTGTCCCTGAAGGAGTAGTTTCAGCTCAGACGTTAGTAGTTTATTGGCCATTTTGGGCTAATTTTGATTGTATCTGCTCTATTTTCTGAAAAAAAAAAATATATATATATATATACTTGTTTCCTGCCTTTCTGAACTAGTATAGTCCAGTTTTCAGGTTATTGCTGAATCCAGGGCTGTGTTACAAGTTTCTGTGTTGCCCATAGCTTACTTGGATAGAAGAAGGTTCTCTGTTTACCTGTGAGAGAGGGGAGCTTTGAGCAGCCTATCTGTCCCTGAAGGAGTGGTTTCAGCCCAGACGTTAGTAGTTTATTGGCCATTTTGGGCTACTTTTGATTGTATCTGCTCTATTTTCTGAAAAAAAAAACAAAAAAATATACTTGTTTCCTGCCTTTCTGAACTAGTATAGTCCAGTTTTCAGGTTTTTGCTGTTCAGGGCTGTGTTACAAGTTTCTGAAGGCCAGTGCTTACTTGGATAGAAGGAAGTTTCTGTGTTAATCTGTGAGAGGTTAACTTTGAACAGCCTTTCTGTCCCTGGAGGAGTGGTTTCAGCCCAGACATTAGTAGTTTTATTGGCCATTATGGGCTAATTTCTATCTCTTGATCTCTCTCTCTTAAAAACCCTACAACTCTCTTTTTGCAAATGTGCAGCAGATTAGCACCGCCTAAACAGGTTTAAACTATTCCAGGCTCCACAAAGTCTGCTCTTCAATTTTTCCTTTAGAACTAGACAAATGTTCAAAGTAATCACTCTATTCTCATTTCACAGTCAAGTACTTGCTCAGCTCTTATAGCAAGCACTAACTAACCCTAGCACTAGACCCTCCTTGACTTCTCAGAAGGACAAGGCTCTCTATTGGTCCTTCCAGTGAAAAATCAGTTCCCTTCCCTAATCAGTAAAAACAGCTTATTCTACCTATTCAGGCATGTCCAAATGGCAGTTTCCGGTCTACTCTTCAGTCCAACTGGTGAATCTGGGCATTTTGAGGCAATGTTACATCTGCCTCATGTACACAGACAACCCTCTCCTTCTACCACCAAACACTAATATATGTGAGAGATGCAATTATATAGCCAAACTGGAGGCAAAGTTCTCTCAACCCAAGATTGGACAGTCAGTCAGGAGGAAAAGGTAACCACTTGCAACACACTACCAGTCTCACAGAGACCTATTGCATAAACCAACACATAACACAGAGGAATACAAGAAAACATACTTGGAGGCTCTAAATAAAAATCTGCAAAAGCAACAGAGACCTCCAAAGCAGACATCCAAGCAACCTCCACACCCCATCACCAACCATGAAACACATAATACACATAATCAGTGTGCCTCAGTCACAGCCCTTAAGGCAAAATAACATACCCAACACACTAGTAATAGGTGACTCTATAGTCAGGCACACTGATGTCCCACTAACTAGGCTGGACAAGGAGAAGGTTACAGTTAGCTGCCTGTCTGGAGCCAGTATCTGCCACATAACACAAACACTCAGGTCACTCCAGAACAAGTACAAATACAACTCTGTCATTGTCCATGTTGGTGTGAATGACCTGAGACGTACCTCCCTGAACTACATGAAAAGAGACATGGAAGAGCTCTATGATCACGTAGCCCAGGCTGGTATGAGCCTGACCCTGAGTAGCATCCAGCCCTCACCAAGAATGATGCCACGGTATAAAGAAAAACTGATCAGTTTCAACAATTGGGTAAGTTTTTGGTGTCATTCAAAGGGGATCCAGTATCTGTCCACCTGGAATGACATGCTCGACAAACCATGTTGCTTCGCAAGAAATGGCTTGCACCTGTCACCCTTAGGCTTTCGAATACTGGCCAAGGCTCTTGCCACCCCCATAGTGCCTTTTTTAGGCAAGGCTCAAAAGACAAACCCACCAGCATAGATAGCAGAAGTAACCAAAAACTGAGGGTAATGCTACTCAATGCCAGAAGTCTAAACCTCAAAATGAACGCACTTGAGACACTCCTCAGTATGGAGAACATCGACATCTGTGCAGTAACAGAAACCTGGTTTAAGGCTCCTGAGAGCATCCCAGCACTACTAGGCTAAAACTCATACCATACCTTTTAGCCACAGAACCAGGACTGAAACACAAAAGGCAGGGGTGTATCCATATTCATTAAGGATGCCCACACCTCCAGGTTAGTGGCGTAGCACAATGCATCAGAGATCATCCATGTGCAACTAACAATGGGCAAAACTGCAATCTAAATTGTATCTTGCTACAGATCACCCTCCATGACCCAGGACCCCCATTCCACATTTCTGGAGACACTGGGAAATATGAAGGTCCTACCAAACACCCTAATACTGGGTGATTTCAATTACCCAGACATAAACTGGGAGAATTACTCAAGTACTAAGTCCCTTGCCCAACGTTTCCTAGAATTTATAAACTCAAATGCCCTAGATCAACTAGTCAACACCCCCACCAGAGGGAACAACATATTGGACCTGGTCATCACCAACATGGGAGACCGGTGTTCCACACCAGAGGTCAACCTCTCGCTGGTTAGATCAGACCATAGACTAATCACTCTGGATATCCACATTCTGCCCCCACCCCCAATCAAAGAAACCACTGTGAAAAACTTTTAAAAAACAAACTTCACATTACTTAAGACCGAGGTGGAAAGGTTCACAGCCTCCATGCTAAAGGACAATGCTGTCCAAGCTGCTGAAACCTTTACAAAGGCACTCTATGAGTATCTGCAGGAATGCATGGATCATGCTATCCCAAGTAAAACCAAGAATCACTCCTCCAAGAAAAGGAAACCAGTCTGGTGGACCCTTGCCATAAACAAACTATACAACAGAAGGAGTAAACTAGTACAGAAAAGAGTAAAATCCCAAGAAGGAAAGACATCCTTGATCAGTATCAGCAAGAAACTACAATCCCTCATTAAATCATCCAAGGCTAGTTTCTAAAGAAAAATTGCCATTGACTCCAAAGATAACCACAAAGCATTCTTTAGCTATGTCAAGAGCCTAAGTGGAAACTCTCAGATCTGCTCTGAGTTAGTGCAGAATGGCACAAAATACACTGAACTGATTGATATTGCCAACATTCCGGCAGACAGGTTTAGTGCAAACTTCACCCCCTAAAGGGCCGAAAACCATACCAGAAGAATGTAGGGCCCCATCTATCACTGACACACAGGTTAAAACAGCCCTAACCAAAGCCAAAAACACAGCTTCAATGGGACCAGACATTGTCCCAGGTTGTGTCTTACAAGAGCTCCAAAATGAACTAACCCCTCACCTAAACACACTGTTCAAATTCAGCCTCTCTACAGGCTATGTACCCACAGAATGGTGCACAGCAACAGTTATCCTGCTCCACAAAGGTGGAGCCACAACAGACCCCGGGAACTATCGTCCTATAAGCCTGACTAGCCTGGTCTGCAAGGCTGTGGAACGCATCATCGTGGAACTTATTAACAGAGACATTGGGAAACTCCAAACCTTGGACCCTACCCAGTTTGGCTTTGTTAAGGGCAGATCATGCCTCCTAAACCTGGTGGACTTCTTTGAGACAGTTACCAAGGCATTAGATGAGGGAAAGGAGGTCCACACAGCCTACCTAGACATTGCAAAAGCTTTCAATACCATTCCCCATTCTAGTATTACAGACAAGCTCACCAGCTTGAACATAAACCCCTACATCATGAGATGGGATGCCAACTGGCTCATGGATAGAACCCACATGGTGAGAGTTGCAGGCTCTATGTCCGACTCTAAACCGGTTACAAGTGGCGTCCCCCAGGGCTCAGTCCTAGGACCCCTCCTGTTCAGTATATACTTCTCAGATGTACAGGCAAGCATAGGAGGACTATGGCTGACCAAGTTAGCAGACGACTGAAAACTAGGGGCCATAATTGATTCCCTGGCTGATACAGACACCCTCCAGAAGGGTCTCACTGAGAAGGATACCTGGTGTCAAAATCACGGCCTCAAACTAAATGTCAAAAAGTGCATAGTCATCCACTTTGGAATAAACAAAAGTACCCAAGAACTACCACATAGGTGGTGGTCCCCTAAATACAGAAAATGTAATAAGGGATCTGGGGACCCAAGTAGATAGTAATCTCTCCTTTGATAATCATATTGCCAAGGTGGTTAGAAAAATCCTTCTATGTAGCCCACCTAATCACAAAAGGGTTCACATCTAGAACAAAAGAGGTTATTGTGTCTCTCTACTCATCACTCATTAGACCCATCATAGAATACAACACCCCATTTGGGATGTACCTTACAAGACACCTGCAACAGCTGGAAAGACCACAAAAGTACCTCACCAACAGGATTACTGGCATCAAACAAATGCCCTATGCAGCCCGACTCAAGAAACTCCAGCTGTACTCGGTTGCATACCGCTTACTCAAAGGTGATCTCTGCCTGACACACAAGGCCATGTCCAACCCAAAATTGATGGACATCCTCCACTAAAAAAAACAAATCCCAGAGAGCCACACGCTCTAGAGATATAAACCTCACCACAATGATAAATAGGACATGCTGGAGGGATAGATTCCTGTCCCAGAGACTCCCCATGCTTTGGAACAGGATTCCAATATATATCAGGCAGAGCCCCTCACTAACACTCTTCAAGAGAAACCTAGACGGGTGGATGGGAAACAGAAAATTTACCCTGGGGATCACTGCAGTGGCTCTGCTGGACAGTGGCACAGGGAACTAATGGCTCTGCTGGACAGGGGCACAGGGAACTAATCTAAGGGGGTGGCAAAAGCCAACACATTCTGGCTAGGCTTATAAATGCCCTTGGGAAGAGAGCCTAGTACTTACCTATGAACCTATGAACCTATGAACAATCCTTTTCTATTTAGCAGTGATAACAAGGAATGTAGAACTGTGGATATTTAACTAAAAGCGTCCAGTGAATGAGTAAGTAGCAGTGGGCTGAGACTGACCATGACATCGGTGAAATGAATAAGTAGAGGCAGATTTCAGCAAACATTAATTGTTAATCCTAGCAGTTTTAAGCCAAAACCACACTTATTTAGAAAGAAAATTCCTAATGCAATGTGCATTTTAGAAACTTAAAGATACACCTATGGTGTTCAGGGTGGACCCCCACGCTGCCACCACAAATATCCATTACTGCATATGTTGTTACATATCCATTTGCCAATTTAAGATTTAGTACACAACATCGGACCACAGTTTTTACAGTAAACTAATTTAAGAAGTAGAAACCAAAAATTATTTAAATTCTCTAAAATTATATGACAAAAAGTCAAATCAGAATCCATTTTTTTTCTAGCTTTCTTAATGCAGCAGTGAGTTTTGAATTCTGCAGTTAAAATTGCTAAATTATTTAACTGTTCTAGTGAGTCACAAGGATTCATTTCCTAAATTCTTGTTTAAGAACAGTATCATAATAAACAGCTGTGCAATCCTGCTTTAAAATATTGTTATCTAATTAAATAATTCTGTGACATTTTAGCAAAATATTCTGCTCTAAAATAAATGTGCTATTAGTCATTCCTTTCATTAATAAATAAAACACTTTCTGGGTCCTTGTGTATGTTAATAGATATTTAAGTAAAATGTTATTTTCCACTTCTATTCTTAGCTATGTGAACAGATTGAGAATGACAATATTATGCCAATGGCAGCTACGTGTATGTTAGTTCTCTTGTAGTTTATGTTGAAGTTTTGTAAGACAAAACTGGCAGAATTTGTTTGGAAAAAAAATTCTTAATTCTTATGCCAATGGCAGCTACGTGTATGTTAGTTCTTATGTAGTTTAGCTGAAGTTTTTAAAGACAAAATTGGCAGAAACTGGAAAAAAAAAAACATTTCTTAATGCTTTCAGTTTGCAGCAGTAGGAAAAGTGAGAATATGGGCAATTTTGAAAATACTATTTTTAGGTTAGTTTTTCTAAACAACTGAACATCTTCTGGCTTTTTTTTAATGACACTTTTTTTTTATTTTTATCTGAAAAAAAATGAAACCTAATGCCTCCAAAAATACATATCTCACTTAGGAAATTAATGCAAAGATATACATGACTGCCAAATAAAATTCTTATTTACATATATTACACTGGACTGCATTTGCAGAGTGATATCTGAATATTTGTAAATCAAAGTGTATTCAAGCCAAAGGAATTCCACTGATTAGCATGTTATCCTGGTGGCACGAGGAAGGACTTCTATTTGTCATTTGTGAGTGCTAATTAAGCAAGTTCAATTAGCAGTCAGGGAAATTGTGTGCTCTCCAAAACGGTTTGGATTTGAAGAGATGATTGTAAACTAACTTCTCTTGGTGAGAGGGACAGGCACACATTGCACTGGCTGGGAGCCCCCAAAGGGAGACCACAGGATGTGAGTCAGGTAGGTCATGAATAAGAAGGTACATTAATCTGAAGTAGAACTCATGAATCAAAGCAAAGACGTATTTATTTTACTGATATCAGTAAACAAAGGTCACTGATAAATGGGAGGGGAAATATCAAGCAGTAATAGCATTAAAATTGCATAGCATTTTTGGGTGTGATTGTCAAAGACTGTGGGAAATCAAAGAAACATGATAGAGAATACATGTTTGTATGCAGAAGATAGAAAAGCTATATATCAACATAAAACAAAAACTCAGACCTGCACAGGACCATTGGATTTTACATTCATTTTTATTCCTAAGAAAAAGAGCAACACTTAATTCAAAGTAAATCTCTTTCTAATCACAGACTAGCCAAGAATTATTATTATTAATTTTTTTGCAAGAGAACACTAACAATCTATTTTTTTAAATATAATTTGCTGATAAATTACCCAGTCCTTTATGTTTCCCTTTCCAGACAAAAGTCAAACCATAAGGGCAAGGGTAAATGCTAAATTATATGCAGAGTACCTACTCAACTGACATATCTTTGGTGGAAAACTAGAGTGCTTACAGAAAACCAGCATAAAGGGATATGCAAACATTGGTGATAAAAGTAAGAACCCTAGCCATGGATATGATATGCTAAATTCACAGCTGCAAAACGGCAACCAAATTTAAAAAAAAAAACTAAAAATGGATTGTTCTGTATTATTAAAATTAGCTAATAATCTTAGATAACGATGGAAACAGACCATAAAATCTTTATAGATGCCCCAGAAAAAAAAATGATGACAGCCTGAGAGGGTAAAAAATAATCAGAGTGCAGCCAGAAGTATATTTGGTTCAGACTAGTTGAAAAGGTAACTAGGCTTGTCAGAAAGGTACCATCCTTCACACCATTTCTGTTAGGGCAGTATGTTTTCACCACAGAAAGTGACAATGTCCATCAAGGTGCTTCCTGAAACTCAATATTTTGAATGTGAGAAGAAACCTTTAAACAATGCAAAGGTTTTGGTCACTTTCAAGCCCAAGTTTACTGCAGGGCTACACACAGGAAATTTTTTTAAATGTAAATAATAAAATGAAATGATCATTGGAGTACACAACTTAAAACAATTAAAAAATGCAATAACAATATACAAATCCAAATAAAAGGATACAAGGACTATTAAAATTGTTAGCAAACATTGAAATAAGACTTCGCAAGACATATTATGACTGTCTAAGCATCATTATCTAGCTCAAGTAAGTACAATTAAGGGGGGTGCTTAATAGCAAAAAAAAAAATAGCACTGGGGATTTCCTCATTCAGCAATTTATAAATGTGCTGCCCTAAAAAGCAACAAACGAATAACATATGAATTCTTGAAGATTTTAGTTGTGACTTTAATATCAGCAGTGCAGGGCCATCACTATACCAGTATCTCTGAAAAGAAAGGGGAATCAAAGTCACACCAGGGCAAATAAACCATGATCAGGACTTTAATTGATTCATGATTTAACAGGCAGCTTAAGCAGGCTGCATATATCCATACTAACATAATGGTACTGAGGTACCACCATAAGTAGCCAGGCCTGGAGTTCTGCAGATAATTTAGTTCTGAACCTGGGAGCCACATGTATAGGATATTGCAGTAATGGAGGTATGAAGAATCCATGATGTTCACATCCACACAACTCTCTGTAGATTGTATAAGAAGATCAATAAGATAACTGTTTTTAAGACTGAAACAGGAATAAATGATGAAAACTGAAAGAAACTTCACTCTTAAGTATTGGCCTGTCATATAAAATAGTCCAGTTTATCACCACTGTTACTGAGGTTAAGGGACAAACATGTAGAAAGACAATCTCATACAATGGTATGGATAGTCAGGACATGTTGACCTTCTACTGATTATAATCATACAGTTATAATTGCATTCCAAATCTTTAACTATCTTGTTTACAGCTAGCATAGATTCGAATGGAAAGGAGAACTAAAATTGTTCGCATCATAATAATAGAAATATGCTAAGCCACTTCCCTTAATGTTTTCAAAATGAAGCATGTACACAAACAAGGGACCCCTAAAAAGAACTGTCTGCAACATTCCAGATAAAAAGACTTAAGAAGGTGATTTAGCACCTGGCCCTACTTCATCCATCATCTGACATTGGAGGCAATCCATTCCAAAACTACTACAGTAATATTTGAATCAGTCCAAAGTCACCTCAGTCAGTCATGCAAATTGCTAATGAATGATCTAGAGATCAACTGGCTTTCTGTGCATTTTTAAGATTGGTGCCTCCCTCAACCAAAACAAAAAAAGGTCTTCTCATGAGTTTAGGGACAATAAAAAGGTAGAAAAGAAAAGACCTACCAAGAACTTTAGGAAGGAGCTTCTACCAAGTCCTTGCTGCAGTTACTAACATCTAAACACATGTGTTAGGCAGCTGCAATAGCAGTCACAGCCATCACTGCTCTGCAATAGAAGTCACAGCCATCACTGGTCTTCTCCCAGATTAGTAGCACTTCTGGGATGATGATCACACTCACTGATCATAAACTAACTTATGCTGGGAATCAGTGATCATTAATAGCAACCATAATGGTACTATATCTGTAATAAACACCAGATTGGAATCACTCATGGACATTGTTACTCTAATGGTAGAAATTCTTGTGTGGAGAGACCACTTTATCTAACATGTCCCTAAGAAGCATGAGGTTAGACAGAGTTCAATTATTAGAAAGAACATCAGAGTATAACCTGAATTTTAATTATGGGAGTGATAGGTACCTCTTTTAAAACAGATGAAAATGCTCTCTCACTGCAGGAATATAAGACTATCAAGTAAAGTACTAGACACAGCACTTCAAGGCAAGCTATCACCCATCTGGATGGAAGGAAATCCAGGCTGTATGTAGTTAGGTGCATGCTGGTAATGCCGGTAAAACAGATGTAAACCCATTGTATTTAGGAACAGTAAAATGATACTATTCTGGGTTTTCAATTGTATTTGAACAGCCCAATGAAATGTATTCCAAGTAATCTTATATACAACACATCACAATGCCATACACCATTCTTGTGAGATCGACCGTTTGATCTGACTGGAGCACGGTTTGCAGCAATGAAGTGAGTAGCAGGTTTGCGTTTATCACTAGGCAGTGTCTGACAGAATGGGATGCATAGCCTCTCAATCACCTAGAATAAGTCAGTTTACCACAGCAAACCCCCCCCCCCCCCCCATAAATAAAATGACTTATGAGAGGGCTCTACTTGGTATACTGAGTAATGTCATTTAGAAAAACCCTATCTTCAATCAACACATTACAATGAAAATGACACAACAGCCAGTGGCCATTATACACAATTAAGAAATAACACAACCAGAGAAGCCATTCGCTCCCTGCTGTAATCCTATAGAAGTCCCACTTGATCAAAACAATGTTGCTTTAAATTGCTGGTGCAGAACTGGTACCAAAGGATCTAGTGTGATGACATCAAAATTCCTACAGTGTAGAAGCCCTAGCTGCAGCCAGGACTGGTCATTCAGAAGTCCTGGTGAACAAGGTCTCAATAGGGGAAGGGCAGACATGAGATAGGAGCCATGGTCATTGGTGTTACCAGTGATGTTAAGCATGAATGGACACTGCTTCTGCAAGGTATGCACTGAATCCCCATTACTCGTCTTCCCCCTTAACATGATTCTGTATGTTATATGATCCTTTTCCTATACTGGGATTACAAAAACACTGAGAAATCTCACATTGTCTCCCAGGATACAGCTAGCAAATGGTTGATTCTCACTGACTCATCAGCCAAAGATTCTGGCAGCATGGACATATTCGTTAGCCAGAGTTACCACAGCCTTATGGAGAAACTCTGCCACTGTACCTTTAACTCATATCAAACAATGAGAGTGATGTTGTCATCTCTGAGAGAAGAGAGAGTGCATCCCACTTACCGCATTAAAAACATCAACAGCTCATGAGTGCTTCCCTTATTCCATTCCCTACCCTTCCCTTCCCCTTTCCATGTGAATAGACTACTAAGGCCTTTACCAGAGACATGAGACAAGAATGCTTGAGTAAGGCAGGCCTATTTTTGAAGAAAGCATCTACATATCCCAACCTGAACATTACAAGAGACACAAGGACCCCTGTCCATTGTTTGCTGGCACAAAACGTATTTCTCAGCAATCATATGTAATGGTCAAGAACAGTTTCCTATCTCAAGTCTGTTTCAATCAGGTCATCTCCTGGAATAATCCTATCTTTTATTTGTGTACTATTTCACGTCACCTTTCCTGAAAAAAATCAAACCTACTTCACTTCTTTCTGCGTGTATCTGCTTTGTGTTCCACAGCACTACCTAGTCACTGCTGTTCGCAGGTAACCTGTGACAATGTAACAGGAACTTCAAAGCTACTCATGGTTCAATGCTGAATTTTTATGATGATGTATCAACTCATGTTTTATTAGCCCTGCTATCCTCTTACTGAACCCTTTGACTCTATGTGTTTTGTTCCAAATCTTTCTTCTCAGTACATAGTCAATATATTTTATATTCTATATTTTATGTATAAGACAAAGATCATAAAGATTTCTGGGACACTTTAGAAGTCATGGTTAATATATGTATAGGTATATTTATTTGTTTGCTTGTTTCAGGAGGTGGAGTTTGGTTTAGCTGTAACACTTCTATATAACTCGTATATTCTATTAATTCGTTTGGGCAGCCACGGTGGTGCAGCAGTTAGTGTTCTTGCCTCACAGCAAGAGGTTCTCTGGTTTGATTCTCAGCTGGGGTGCCTTCTGTGTGGAGTCTGCATGTCCCCCCTGTGGTTGTGTGGGTTTTCTCCGGGTGCTCTGGTTTCCTCCCACATCCCAAAGACATGCAGTAGGTGGATTAGACACTCTAAATTGGCCCTAGGAGTGAGTGTGTGTATGTGTGTGTGTGCCTTCTGTGGAAGGCTGGGTGCCGGGCTGGCAACTCGACACCCTAAAACTCCACTGCCAATCATAAGTGGACAGATGATCCGCTGTGGTGACCCCTAACTGGGAAAAGCCGGAAGAAGAAGATTCTATTAATTCTTTCTTCCATGTTGTTCTCATTCTCAGTTTTTGAAATCTTCTTTCTCTTTATTTAAATACAGCATGCACACATCATAAGAGGAAATAATTAACTTGGCATTTTGTACATTTTTATTACATCTAGCCTAGCCAGTGGCTAAAATAGGGACATTTGGATATAGTCAGTGTCTAGATTAACATAACCAAATAATTGCATGATAACCAGAGCGTCTCTTTAAATTTCTTAACCCATTCTTAATTCCTTCTTGATCCTATTTCTTTAAAATTAGGAATGCTTAAAAAGTTCCATGTTCATGCCGCACTCTGCTGTTTATGTGCTGCATCTTTATAATTTGTTCTTACTACACTTTATCATTTATATTTTTCCTCTCCATCTTCATACAGATATGTGAAAACTTCCTGCCGTGCCTCTGTCTTGTTCTGATTTTTTTTTTGTTACTTTTATTCATTTGTTCACTGTGCAAGTTGACAGGACACAACAGTTCCTTTAAAACAGCATCTCAGCAGCATTGTCTGGTTAGTGATTTGTTCACATTAATCAAATGGAGGGGGGGAATCAAATCTTGTATCCGGGGCAACCATCAAATCTTGTATCCGGGGCAACCATAAGCCATTCATTAATATTCCATCAGTATGTCTGAAATTCCACATGGCATTTTCCTTCTAGGTGTCATTCTGTCCAAAAACAAAGAAAATTGTTATTTCACTACCGACTAATTCTTCTACACCATGTATGTAACGAGGGACAAATAATGATCACTGCTATGTCAAAATATTTTCAAATTATGCAGTCTTGTTTCTACCTGTACATTTTAAATTCAAATTGTGTACTAAAAATTAAACAGGTCAATCAGAAAACAAATACCTAAATGTGTAGGAGTGGGAAGGAACTTACTTCTGGAGAAGTTTCAATAATTTTGAAAAACAAAAAAAAACATAAAAAAGTCCAGTCAGCTCCTGAGTAATTCAATTATTGTTTTCCTTACTGGGGCAAGATAGAATGCTTGACTACGTAGTCATCTGTCAGTTTATTAGTTTTTATACTAATAGATAATTATATTGTATGTCTAATATGTCATGATTGTATAGTTGTTTCATTATATGAATATTAACATCTGAGAAAAGTACTGCAAAGAACAGAATGTGCTCTAAAGAGGACCTTGGGAAACTGGACAGGGGTACAATCAATCAGAAGTGGCAGTCAAGAAGCTTTCTACAGATGGTGTGAAAAGAGTAAAAGAAAATCAGTCTGGTTAGCAGCACACAAAGATAAATAAAGTGCAACAGCAGCATTGTTTCCCTCTAAAACAAAGTGATATTGATACAAATTACTGCAAAGGAAGTACAGACAAGACTTCAGAGTAGCCACAGTTGCTGGGGATATACAAGTTACCAATAGCAATTCATCAGAGGGGCCTCTCTTTCAATGTTATAAGCATAGCAGATTCAGCTACTACAAAATATGCTAAGAGATACTATGAACAAGGATATTTTTTTCTGAGAAAGGAAAGATAACAAGATCCCATGTTACTATAACAGAATGCTGTTGACAGATTAAATTGCAAAATATACCTACATACCCATTTTGGAAATAGTATGCTAAAGTTAATCTAAAAATGAATTATGTTTGCATGCAAAAAAAAAAAAAAAAAAAAAAAAAGTTTTCCAGCTTTTTCGGGACATATTTATTTTACAAGCAAGAAATTCCTTAGTCACATTTTATACACATTTGCATGTCCACATAAGGTGTATGAGAGCATGCTGATGACCACTGATGTCTGTCCTTCAACTAGTTTCACAGCAAAATGCCAGGTACACATCAGCTCCTGACTTCTTCTGTTCGTCTCCCTTTGACTCAGAGTATAACTGAGCAATGGCCTCTTTCCATTCTGCGGTGAACCTGGCTGGCAGCCAGACCAGCATTTGGCTGGGGGGAGCTAGGAAGAGGAATTTCAATTTGCACTACAATGGAATGGCTCCACACAATGTGCATTAGTGTCAGGATTAATAATAGACCACCTGAATCAATGAACTGTACATCAGCATAGACCTCCTTTATATTTATTTGCGATTAAAAAAGTATATGTCATATTCTGATTGTTGGGGGTTGGGCAATATAGATTGCAGCACAGGAAGATAACCGTAAGAACTTTAATGCTAAAGAAAATTGAGCCTTAAAGCAAGGCAAACTGAACAGTAACAAAAATATCAGCACTGGCATTTTCTCTGTGCGGGTAAGATACTTTCTTTATATACTGTAGAGTATTAATGAATGATGGAAACATAAACTAAATCACTTATCAAAGCAGATCCCCAAGCCTCAGGAACAGCTTCACTGATTCTCCTATCTCATTAGCTCTGAATATATAAAAATGGTTTTCGTTTTTTTTTTTTAGACAAGGAAAGTTCATTTGCCAAAGCAAAGGTCAGTGCTATAGAACAGAGCTAAGCCCACATTACACAAGTGTTAGCAGCCATGAAAATCTGCCTTGTATAGACAATGCTGTCCATCCATATGCTTAAACTACCATTTGTTACCACAGTTGCTACCTTTTTAAATGCCCAGAATGGAACATTTTTTGCAGACACATGACATTTTGTAGGACAGACCACACCTCCCGAATGTGGAGGGTTTGCTTTCAGCAAAAATGGAGATGGAGTCTAGAATGTTTTTTTTTTATATATTTTACGTCATAAAAATGTATTCTACATGTAACGGATTCTGTAGGATATACTGTCTGTCACCACAACTGCACAACAGAAGATGATCAGCTTCTACTGCATGAAACTGAACAGCTGGAGAACACAAGATAGCTACTCACACTTACTCAGAGACGTACAGTTTCTACCAATTAAGTCGTGCAGAACCACATAAACTCAGGCTGGATCTCTGCACCTTAGAATCTTGACGACTTGCATAAGTTAACAATTTTCTTGCCAGGCCTTACCTCAGAGGTACAGAACGTAGAATGGCCCGTTGTTAGAAAAGGAAGTGATGATAACAATCTGATGGGAGAGGAGTGACCTCACTTATCTGTAAGAGAACTTGTGACAGAGAGACACTACCACAGGAGAAGAATAACACCCAAGAATACAGACAGTAGCTGTTCTCATTGTTTTTCTACTGAGAATGATTTGAAAGCTGAAACCTGGTGTGTTTAATTAATCACTGTTGTTGTGAATGTGGTATATTTGTACGATTACTTTGTTTTGAAATTGAATAGTAATCTATGTTATTGTGAACATTTGATTATGCTTTATGAATTATCCACATTTGACTAAGGATGCAGCAATAAATAATGAATAAGATAAAAAACACATTTAGATTTAAATAACCTAAATGTTTTTTTTTCTTATTCATTATTTATTTCTGCATCCTTAGTCAAATGTGGATAATTCATAAAGCATAATTGTAAGGTGGGTAGAAAACACCTGCTGACAGTCAAAAGGCCCATATCTGTGAGAGAGCCATTAAGAGGTGTTACTTACAAGGGTGTCAGTGTTAAGACACTAGATTACCTTAGTGTCTTTTCTTTTACTTTGCCCTGCGATAAACTTAAACATAAAAGTGCATTTTAATTAAAAGGGTTATTGTCTCACTGTCTTCATAGACCAATCTACCTATGCCCTATTCGCATACCTCTCAACCTCTTAGAGCAAGAAATCTAGACAAAGCCATAAATAAAAATGGGACAAAGGTCCAAAAATAGGGACAGTTTTTAAATATGCTCTTACAGACTTAGAAAGTCGATAGAATAACAGGTTTTGCATTAGCATGAATTTTTTGAAGGATATGAAGGCTGTAATTCAAATGTCTTTCATTATATTCTAACTTCAGTCCTTTATGATTTGCCACTAATTTGCCAGAAAACCACAATTTTATGAAAAACGGACAAAAAATATGAGGTGAAAATCTGTAGTTAAGAGGTATGTCTGTTGGAATGTTGCCAGAAGATAACCTTCCATCCAACAAATACTCTAAAAACTTCAAATCTGAAGACTTCATGGATCAAAAATAGTTTTTCTTTTATTTTTTTTTCTTTTCTATTGCCTTGCTATGATATGATATGTCTGCTTGTTTACATGGCTGCAATCCTTTTGTATAGCAAGACTGATAATTGTATATAATGTATTATGGTATGTCTTGGTATATTTCTGTTTTTTTTCTGTTATAAATCTTGCAAAACTAATAAAAATTATATCTGAGAAAAAAAGACTTCATTACAGCCTTAAACTACTGCAGCTGGTCCCCTCTTAACTCCCTTCCAGTCAGTATGGATGTAGAACACTTTAACATCACCTTTCTAAACATATTTTATCAGCTAGTCCCTCTTAGAACAATTAGAATTAAAATCAACTATGCCCCTTGGCTCTCTAAAACCAGTCACCTACTTTTAAAGGAAAGGGATAAAGCCTGGGATACCTGGCAGACTAACAAAACCAACTTAAATAGGCAAGCATTTCTTGAACTAAGAAATAGAGCTAAAAGAAAAACAAGAAATGATAAATAAAGTCAATAGTCTGGCATCCTTACTAAACATAACTTTAACCCACAATAATTTTGGGCATCAATTAACAAAATCCTAAAAGCAGGTAAAATCACTACCCCACCCCCTAACGTTGAAGGCACTACAATCAACAGAGCTACCCAATTCAATGATTATTTCACCAATACAGTTCTAAACTTGATTAACCCCTCATCCTCTACCACACTTCCAGGTCCTCCAAACAACCAAAACCTCTTTTCACTCAAACCAATCCCAATTAGTCTTATCTGAAAACAGCTGTCCAAACTCAAACCCACTACCCTTCCAGTAGACAAACTCCTGATCACAGCCAAAGCCATCGCATAGCTTGTTTCCATATTAATTAACAGATCTATAGCAGAGAAAATGGTACCTTCCCCCTGGAAAATCTTGCACATAATTCCTATGCACAAAGGTGTCTCCTCAACAGAATTATCCTACTACCGTCTAATAGCCATACTATCCCTATTGGCAAAAATATTGGAGAAATGTATCCACTCATAATTATTAAACTATCTCATATCCAACAACCTCCTTTCCAAAACACCACATGGTTACCAACCAGGCCACAGTACTACCACCATCCTCATTACTTTTACCAACATTGTCGATCAATAAAGGAACCTAGGTAATCTAGACCCCACTGTCTTTCTAGACCTGTCTAAAGCATTTGATATGGTCTCTCACTACAAGCTCCTAACTGTCTTCTCTGAAAACAACCTAAGCCATTCCACCCAGCATTGGTTCAAAGACTCCCTCTCCAGTAGTCAGCAGGACATGAAATGAATGGGCTCCCTATCTCCCCTCCTTCCAGTTACACAAGGTGTATCTCAGGGATCAATACCTGGGCCCCCTGTTCTTCATCATGTTTCAGAAATAATCTACACACAGCCACACATCAAGCAAATCTTGTACAATATGCCGATGATGCCACACTAATCTGCTCAGCTCCTTCTCTCCAAATTCTTCAAGACAAAACCTAGGAATCCTTCACCGCCATTGAAACCTGGGTGTCAAACTCTCAACTTATTCTAAATCCTAAAAAAACCCAACTCATGCTCTTCTATCCCTCCAAAGCTACTGCCCCCTCCTCCTTTTAAAATATCCTCAGCAGACAATACCCTCATCACCCCAGTGCCACACACCAAACTACTAGGAATAATCATTGACCAACATCTGAAATTCATTATACACATAGCCCAGACCATAACTAAAGTTCACAAAACCTAGGCACCCTTTATAAATGCAAAAACAACCTGACCACTGACAGTCAAGTCACCATAGCCATAACTCATCTACTCTCCACCTTACTATACTCACCCCCTGTTTTAACGAACCTAAACAAAGGTGATTTACACAAATTAACCACTTGCTAGAACAAAACAGCAAAATGTGTAACCAACTCCTCCTATTGATCCCATCACTACCAAGCCCTTAAACAACTAGGCTGGCTAGAACTGCCCAACTTGTTAAACTTTAATCAGCTTACAGTGGCTCACCAAATAGTTTACCATCCCAATAAAACTTCAGCTCTTACAGGGCTAGTCAACCCCTATAACAACAACTGTCAGTTAACATCTACTAACAAAGCACTCATAAAAACATCTAAAAGTAAATATGTCAGGTGACTCGCTTTTCTCAAGCGCTGTTGGCAAAATCTGGAACTCTTCCCCCATCCAATATCAGAATGCAGAATAACAAAACTAACTTTAAAAGTCTTGTAAAATCCTACCTAACCAACTCCTGGATATGCAACTGTCAAGACCTAGGCTACCTTACTTAAAAATCACCTTGGCCTATCTCTTACTAACTAAAATGAGCTACTCCTCATAGTTGCACAGCTACATATACCTGACAATTCAGTGTATACCATTCCACTGTAACCTCCCCTTTCTCACTAACTGTCCTCTATGATTATGTACACTACATACTATGTTTAAACTATTTTATGCAACTGAAAGCAATTTTTTTTTTATTTTTGCTTGGGCTGTTTAAATATTTTATTTCTTGTATTGTAGTATGCTATGTTGGAGCTTTTCTACCTGGGCCTCTACTGAAAACAGGCAGTGATTGCCCAGCCAGACTTTCCCAGTAAACAAATGTAAACTAAACTAAACTAAACTAAAAAAAAAAATAAATAATACCAGTTAAAAGATTTCTCCACAGACACAATCCACCTATGTCTAACATGATATTGGTTGAAAAGTATCCACAGGAATGGATAACAGTAAATTTAGTCACGTATGTTGTATCAAGTGTTTCAGATGTAAACACCGTTTTTAATTGCTACACAATCAGGAAACCTCTTATTTTTATTTTCATTTTATGTATTTATTTATTTTTATCTTTTTGTATTTGGGAAAATCCAAATGAGAATATGGCTCATTTTCAGTGGTAACCCAGGGAGAAAAGCTCCACAACAGATTCAACATCTATGTAGTATTTACACTAGTTTCATCTAATATTGTAAGGAATAATTTCCATTTGCTTCATAAATACACATTCCCAAACTACCAAGATCTATTAGTTAATGTTCCTTGGGTGACTGAAGCCAAAAGGTTTGGAGAAGAATGTTCAATGTGTATTTATTTTTATCCTGTATGGAATCTCCTTTAGGTGCTTGCAATATACCCAGATTAGAAACATTGCCAGAAGCATACCCAGTTTGCACTGTGTATCATGTTTCATGTAACGCTTCCCTTTAATGTTTTAACAGCTCCTGAAGTAAATGATCATAGTTTAATCAATATATGGAGAATTCCCATTGAGAGATATACCTACAAAGAAGATATAAATATTGTATGTTTCAGTCCATTTGGGCGAACTGTCTATACTTCACTTTAAAGCCTCTCTTTGGGAAAGAGTAGAGTTAAAAATGCAAGAATTAAGTATAGATGGATCCCTGGATGATCATTTGAGAATAACAGCATTGCTGATGCAACTATTTACTATAAATATTAATCTGCTTCATAGCCTACCTAAGAAAATTAGGATGTTCAACTGTTTAGGAAATCTAAAAACCTGAAATCAGTTCATTGCAACAAATCTTTCATAGTCGGCTGACTAAGCTAAGGCTGATATCATATAACTAAATATCATACATGCACTTGTGCTTCAGTAGAACTTCTCTTGGGGACCCAAGATGGTGTAACATACAGCACAGTAAGACTTTCTTCCAATCAGGATCTCTATCTACATAACAGAAAAGCCAGTCTGTTAAAAGACTATATTGTTGCCTGCTTCGCTGCTAATATGTTTGTATGATTGACAGAATGAGAGGAATGACTTCCTTCATTTAATGGATGACTTGCTTTTAGCAGCAACTCATCTTTACAAAGTTTGTATGAACTTTGTGGACTTCTGAACATCTCTGACAAAAATGTTTAAAAAATATGGAGAAGTAAAGCAGCTATTACTTATGCTAAAAAATATGCCTGGTGTTTGTCCCCAGCTATTACATGAGAATGTTAAAATACATTATCTCGATCCCCTTCAGTAAACACACCACACCAATGACATTAGATGACCTTTAGTAAACTTCCATAAAAATAACTTTATTGAACAATATGTTAATTTATTGATCACAGCATGAACATCCATTTAACCATTTACTAGGACAGTGTAACCTCATTCACCCTACCACATAGGCAGCATCCTCACCTTCGTTCACTTACTTTTACTTATCATCAGGGTCCTCACATTTGCTCACTTGTTCTTACTCATCAAGCACCACCGTAACGCTCACTTTCATTCCAAAACTCATTGAATTAAATATCCAACACCAGAGGGGGAAAGAGAAGAGGAACAAGCCTGCCCCTCTTATCCACGTAAACATCAAACCTATAAAATAACCACATAATCCTCAATGTTACTAAAAGCCTGAGGGAGGTTAGCAAGTTCATGCCAGAATCTAATTCCTTACACAGTTACACTCACAAAAACACAATTAACCCCTCCTTATACTTACCTCATTTTATCCCAACCCTCCTACTTTCCCAATTTAACCCTTCCATCTCTACCACATTAACTAACTCTCTTCCACTACCAGCCCAATATAACCCTTCCATCTCTACCACATTAACTAACTCTCTTCCACTACCAGCCCAATATAACCCTTCCATCTCTACCACATTAACTAACTCTCTTCCACTACCAGCCCAATATAACCCTTCCATCCCTACCACATTAACTAACTCTCTTCCACTACCAGTCCAATATAACCCTTCAATCTCTACCACATTAACTAACTCTCTTCCACTACCAGCCCAATATAACCCTTCAATCTCTACCACATTAATTAACTCTCTTCCACTACCAGCCCAATTTAACTCTTCCATCTTTACCACATTAACTAACTCTCTTCCACTACCAGCTCAATATAACCCTTCCATCTCTACCACATTAACTAACTCTCTTCCACTACCAGCCCAATATAACCCTTCCATCTCTATCACATTAACTAACTCTCTACCACTACCAGCCCAATATAACCCTTCAATCTCTACCACATTAACTAACTCTCTTCCACTACCAGCCCAATTTAACCCTTCCATCTCTACCACATTAACTAACTCTCTTCCACTACCATCTCAATATAACCCTTCCATCTCTACCACATTAACTAACTCTCTTCCACTACCAGCCCAATATAACCCTTCCATCTCTACCACATTAACTAACTCTCTTCCACTACCAGCCAAATATAACCCTTCAATCTCTACCACATTAACTAACTCTCTTCCACTACCAGCCCAATTTAACCCTTCCATCTCTACCACATTAACTAACTCTCTTCCACTACCAGCCCAATATAACCCTTCCATCTCTACCACATTAACTAACTCTTTTCCACTACCAGCCCAATATAACCCTTCAATCTCTAACACATTAACTAACTATCTTCCACTATCAGCCCAATATAACCCTTCCATCTCTACCACATTAACTAACTCTCTTCTAATACCAGCTTAACTCCCATTACTATTCCTACGTATCCCACATGCTAAGATGTCCCTGGACAAATTGGTTTGTTCCCAAACCTCATTTGTCCTGGTCCCCCTTCAATAAACACACCACACCAAATGACATTTGACTACCTTTATTAAACTTCCATAAACATAACTATATTAAATAATATTTAAATGTATTAATCACAGCATGAATATCCATATAACCATTTACTAGGGCAGCATAACCTCACTCACCCTAACCAAATAAGCAGAGTCTTCACCTCTGCTCACTTACTTTCACCTATCAAGCAGTATCCCATTGCTCACTTTCATTCCCCAACTCACTGAATTAAACACTCAACCTCCTATACTAGGGCAATGTAACCTTGCTCACCCTAACCAAAAAAGCAGAGTCCTCACCTTTGCTCACAAACTTTTACTTATCAAGCAGCATCCCAGCACTCACTTTCATTCCCCAACTCATTGAATTAAACATCCAGCACCAGAGGGGGGAAAATAATAGGGACAATCCTACCCACTTCTCCACCAACCAGCCTGACACAGGCTGCCCCCCTCATTCACTCCAAAACCCTCACCAAACTCTCCAAAAACAAACTTAAGTGTGCATTAAAGAGGTCCAAAACAAATTCACTTGGGTAGTCCATTCTCTGAGAACCAAACTGGAACCCTGTCATCAACAGCCCAAAACTAAAGTGGCCAGTTGCCTAACTAGCCTAAATTAACAAATTGATGCACCCTCTCCAAAGCCAAAATAGCAGTGGCACTATCTCTGGTCACACAATACACATACCTAGGTATAACCTCTCTAAAATAAACAGATTATAACTTATCCTAAATACCAATTGTACCTTCAGAATTATTCCCAAATGTACCACCAGGACTGAAGTCTAGTGCTATCCAAAACAATGCAAACCCCATTGCGTCCCATCTGGACTAGCTGCAGCCCCTTTTGCCATCCAATGGATATAAGAATGACCAACATTGAGATGTCTTTTCCTAGTAAAAGAAACATTTAATCTAATACTAAGCCAGTCATCATATATAATTATCTAATATATGACAAGAAAGCATTTGATGACCAACCCATCCTCTTAAATGACTTCAGTTGATCTACCATCCCTCTCTAAACCTAAAGCCCTTCCAATACACAAAATGTGAGTGAAATACCTCTCTCCCAAAAAACCAAGACACCAGAAAGCTCTTTTTATCATATATACAAACTGATTACGTCATCACGTTGCCCCCTACAGTTCAAACAAAGTCCTGAGGACTACTGACATAACATCTCGGCAACCCCGTAACCTAACCCATCAAAGACACCAATCATTCATGTCCTCTCCCAGCTATCTGCCTTCCCTTGCCCAGCTGATCCATTTTAGATCTATGCAACCAACTCCAATTACCAAAGCTAATCCCTGTAACAAAACCTTCAAAACCTGTCTTATCAATGACCATCGTCTGTCAGTCTTCACACTATCAACCCTACCCCAAACCTATAACACACAAACCACAGTCCAAGATTTAGTAAAATTACATAACTGTTTCACCCGTGCAACTATACTAATTGCAGCTAAGTCCATCCTTACCAATTGAACTGCCTTACCTTGTTCTCAGGCCTTAACCAAATATTTCAACTACCTTCTTTCCAACCAAACTCCCTACTCCACCTCAGGCCACTGCAACACAAATTTACCAAAATCTTGCAATGCCCTACCATCCACCTTCCTTTTACAAGCTGCCTAGGATTCTTGTACCAAGCATCTGATTATTGTATGCCAACATGACACACCTGATCTGGCAATACCATCGGCTCATACCACTGCCAAACTGCCCAAATGAAAATTAACCCTTTTCTTCTGCAACATCCCCTGCTAAACCTTCAACACCAGAAAAATTGGAAATAACTCCAAACAAGCAACATCCCTCCTCCAATCTCCCTTGCATCTTGACAGCCAGCGAGCCACAAACCATTCCACCCAAAATAAGCCTCTATCAAAATACTTACTGCCGCATCTGTAAATGATTCCAAATCTCCTTGAACAACCCTGATCTGCCTGCCAAAAACCATACCACTAAACTTATCAACATGCATAACAACCCACTCTTCCTTCCACACCGGCAGTAATCAAAATGCATTAGATTCAATATCCACTTTCACCAACCACAAATCCTTAAACCTCCAGATAACCAACATTGCATCATCCAAAGACATATAACTCACCTTAGCATCCTCTAACAAATAAAATCATTAACAGATCTCCCTTCAAGGTAAGACAAATGGTGAATCAAATGAAATTCACCAAGTGACTTCTTAGGAACCAAACCCAAGACGAGACCTTAAACTTAACAAAAGGTAGCTTATCCAACAGGCCCAGCAACCTGTCAGCATGCAGTTCCCTCTCTACCAACTTCTTCTGTATCTCCTCTTTCCCTGGCACAGAATACAAATTTATACAAATTGAGTCATTCCCCAACCCTTGATTTAATAGAAAATCTCTTAAAATATTTTAATTAATTCTTCCCCAACAGCCAGCTTAGGATATTGTGTGACCATGAGTTGCAATACCTGCACATTAAAAGGCAGAATGTGTCCTCCAGTCTACCCCTCTGCCCCAAAACTGTTACTCCCCTTCTGTGCCCACAAACATTTCCTCTTCCCCTGAAACTGTGGAATCCCTGGATTGATGGCAGTAACACTCCCAACTCAACCAGATGTGAAATCAGATTGGCCATGCGACCTTCCTGGCAGCCACACTATTTCACAATCTTATTATTTAGTGTGTGAAAACCTGTATGTTGTCCATGAACAACACCCCATATTAAAGAACCAGCACACTCCCACTCCTTCTTCCCCTTGCCTACTCCCTCTGCTACCAACCCCACAACTATCCATCATAGTAGCCAATCAGATGTCATAGTGCCTAACATCCTATCGCAGTAACTGGTCCACTGCATCCTGCTTATGAAACCGCTGATCATACTACAACCAGATGTTCCCTACCCTTAGACATTATGCCTCATGGATCATGAAAAATTAAGCCAGAAGCAGTAATTCCAGGGAGGGATCCTTCTCCAAATTGCTATGTAGTAAATGAATCCCAAAACCCAATTTTTCCTATGTTACAACTTGCAACCTATCAATCTCCTCTGCCCCAATGCCACCAAAGCCACTAGTAGGTCCTGGCTATTGGCTGTGTCTGAGTCCTTCAGATACTGAACCCCCCCCCACACATCAATTAACTCCAAGATATCAATGTACTCCCCTTTCTATATCTTTTCTATTACTGACAACGGTATGCAAAGGGTCAGAATGACCCCCCCCTTCTTCACTTGTTCTAAGGCCTGTTAACTAAGCAATCTCCTGGTCTGATCCCAAAATCTGAACCCATTTATTGCTGTTGCAACTCCCATCTGTCTGCTGACAACCTTAAACTCCCTATAGACAGCCTTAAGTTACCATCCTCACTGCATGCCTCCCCTTATACCAGCCCCACTTCATTAAACCTCTCCCATTACTCTGCAACACTAACCACTTCCCCAGGCTGCTGCAATTACTCCTTATCTCTGCCCACACCTGAGCCAGCCCAAAACCACACCAGGTCTGGTGTATCTATATATCTCCCAACAATCAATCATTACCTGTTACCTTTTCATTTACAGTTCCAGTAACCAGGGCTTCCAAGGTGGCATTCTCCATCAATTGCCATGCCTGCTTCCCATGGGCCCTCTACTTGCTCTTTTCAGCCTTCCATTTCCTCATCTAACTGGACACACATGTTCAATGGCTACAAGAGATTTACTAGTTTGCAATTCCTGAAACAATTCTTTCTGTGAGACAATGACCACCCAACTCTACCTCAAGTTCTGCACCTCCACTATCTGCAAAAGAAAGAAACAAATTAAGCACCTTGCCCTTATGGAATTGCAACCTAACACTAGCCCACAAAATGGGGAGTCCCAGTAGCTGACAAATAGCCAAAACCCACACCCCAAATGACTCTGAAGCCAGTAAGACAAAATATGTAGAAACAACCAGAAGTGACAAAAAAAATTGAACATACAGTAAACTTACAGTAAACTCTCAGTTAACCAGAACTCAAGCAACCAGCACTCTCATGCAACCAGAAAAAAAAAATCGAAGCAATACAGTACGATTTGCATGTGTTGCCCTTTCTGTTTTACCCCCACAGAAACATACTTTACGTGTTTTGAGTTTTAGAGTTTTAAAAAGGAAGATAGGAATAAATTCCCTCTCTCCCCAACCTGAGAACAAGTCAAACCAAACAAATAGTATAGGGTACAGTATTAGTCAGACCTCTTCTTAATAGTAACTCTCAAGCAACTAGAAACTACACTTATCTGGCATCTATCAGTCCCTATGGGTGCCGGTTAGCTGAGAGTTTACAGTACTAACACAGTTACTTTAAGCCTTGACCAAATAAGATTGTCAAACCTCATAACATTCCCCCTTTCAAAACTAGAAAGCATTTTGCACCTCACAAAGTCAAAAGCTTTGGCAGGAAGTAAGAGGTACAAAAGAAATGGCTTGTAAAAAACGAACACGTGAACATATATGGACATGTCTGAACAGTCAAAGAGCATCATGTTCCTAAATCCAATACTTGCTCTCCATTTCTGTAAGGTGCACACCTAACCATTATTCCCCACTACCAAGCACGTTACCATGCTCATCTTCAGCCATAATGTAACCTAACCTTAACCGCTGGGCTAAAAATCCCTCTTTTTATTTAATATAAAATTTTATATATTATAGCTTTTTTATAGAAAACAATGGCCCATAAGCCAGGAATATTAAGCATCAAGCCCTGTACCCAATGTCTGTATAGAAATACTTTAACCATTATACCAATTCCCAAAACATAACTATTGGTCTTCTATAATTCTGGCAAAGTGCTAGAATAAATGGATTATTAGCACACTGCTTTGTTTATTATTATTACGTTTAAAACACATGAAGTCTGAAACTGAAATACTGGCATACTGTAATGTCTCTCACTTAGAGATCTACCATCTTCCTATGGGGCAGAGTCACACATCTGAAATCAAATCTGATATTCTGTGAAAATTAGGGTGGTTGAGTGGTATGCCCGCCAATCACTGATGATGAAATAGCAGCTGAAGTGTCCCCACCCTCAAAGTGCATGCACAGCAACAGTGGACCAATGGTGCTCCTCATCCCGAGAAATGCAATCAACAGTTCTAAGCCATTGCAGTCACAGGAATGAAAAGGCAAACACACCAAACCGAACCAGGACCATAAGTGGTGAACTGCCCAAAAATACATTTCCAAGTGTGCTATTTTCTTAATGATGTACAGCGTATAGTAGAAGTGTGCTGGAGTCTACTGCTAGCATCCCACCCAAAGCCATCATTCAACTATGATCTCCCCATTCCTGCAACTGCCAGTCAGCACAAAGAACAGGAACAAATTTTATTAAACCTTCTACCTATTTTGGGAACAGAATTCACAGCCATCAACATTCAAATGGCGATCACAACCTGCTGAGCTACTGGGAATGTTAACTCTGTCACCTTGCACTGATTATGCTATATGCTCAATCAATCGACATGCCTTGTCTTTATTTTTATTTATTTATTTATTTATTTATTTTACATTTGTTGACCGGGATAGTCTGACTGGATACATGTCCATTTTCAGTGGAGGCCCAGGGAGAAAAGCTCCAAGATAATAATACACATGGAACATTTAGTAAATGCTAGTTTCAAGCAGATTACAGTCATAAGCAATACTAGCATTTAGCACATATAGTACTTATTATAAAACACTTTACAAAATATAACATTATTTTCAAAATTAAACATACATAACATTACATTCAGGTTTAAGACACACTAAGCAGCAGTTATACAACTGACCCTTCCTGAAATGGAGTGGTAGAAACAAGTTAGAAGTAGTTGAAGGTAAGGCACCTACGAAATAGAGAGGTCACTAGTCGGGGTTAGTGCAAGGACATAACCAATGAGTTTTGAAGTATTTCTTGAGTTTGTTTTTGAATTGAGTTAGTGAGGGTTCTAGGGTCAAGTTAGCTGGGAGTATGTTCCATATTTTTCCAAAAGAGTTGACAAACAGAGAGTCCCCAATTGAGTAGTTGGATTTGTATGTTTAAACTAGGAGTCTAGTGAATGATCACAGTGTCTGGGTGCTGGTGTAGGGGCTGATAATATTTTTTAGTGCAGGTGTATTTTCTGGTTGGTAAAGGACTTTATGTGCCACTATTAGCTGGTTGAACTGCAGTAGGACTGGCAGTTCAAGCCATCCTAGGCGATTTAGGTTGTGACAGTGGTGTATCCGGTAGGCTGTGCCAATAGCAAATCTGGCAATGTGGTTATAGCAGAATGATAGTTTATGAAGATCTGTTTTGTTTAAGTTGGAGAATAGAGGTGAGGCATAGAGAAGAGTTGATAGCAGATGGGAATGGGCAATTGCAGTTCTAGCAAGTGGGTTAAGGAAAGGTTTGATTCTGTAAAGAGAGCCAAGTTTTTTATTAATGGTTTTGATAGTTTGATTGATATGCGCATCAAACTTCAGGTTGTTATCAACTATGACACCCAGTAGTTTAGTTTGGGCTTCTGGGGAGATGATAGTGCCATTGTTAGCAGTTATGTTGAAGGCTGGCGCGGGGGGGGGGGTCCTGCATGTGGGGGAGAAGAGAAGCAACTTAGTTTTGTTGGGGTTTAGGATTAGATGTTGATTGGAGAGCCATTTTCCACTATATTGAAGGTAATTTGGGTTAATGTGAATAAAGTAGCTGGTGAGGTGTCAGAACAAATCAAGGTGGAGTCATCCGCATATTGAATGCAGGTAGCATCTAGGATGACGGAATGAAGGTCGTTGATAAAGATGGAGAAAAGAAGGGGTCCTAGTATCGAGCCCTGGGGACTCCTAATGTGATGGGTAGATGCGATGATAGCTTGTCCTGCCACAGGACTGCCTGTTGCCTGCCCTGCAGGTAGGATTGAAACCACTGGAGTGCATGGTTGTTTAAGGAGAAGGCCTTCAAGGTATTTATAAGCATTTTGTGGTCAACCATGTCAAAAGCCTTGGATAGATCTAGAAAGAGTGCTGAGGATAGTTTGTTACTATTGTGGTTGTGGTTAATGACATTAGAGAAAGAGAGGAGGGCAGAAGTAGTACTGTGGTGTGGCTTAAAGCCATGCTGAAAGTTGGACAACAGCTTGTTCAGTGTAAGGTAGTGCATGAGCTGTATGTGTACACACTTCTCCATAATTTTAGCTAGAGATGACAGAATAGCTATGGGTCTAAAGTTTGACAGTTCAGTGGAACTACCTCATTTTTGGAGAGGTATGACATGGGAGAATTTCCATATAGTGGGTACAGTAGCTTCAGATATAGCTCTGTTGATCAAGACAGAGATGGGGTAGGCTATGGTGTTGGCAGCTTTTTGCAGATCGTCTGTTGGGAGGAGGTCAGCAGCCAGGATGATGGGTGTTAGATTCTTAAGTAGGGCATGAATAAGTTGTGTAGGAACAGGTTGGAAGGTAAAGTATGTTTGGTTCTGGGTGTGGCTACATTAGAATTAGAGCCACTGGGAGAGAGTTGGCTGGCTAGAGACTGGATAGTCTCTGTAAAGAAGCTGTTGTAGTTATTAGCAATGTCTACTGGTGATTTTTGTTGGGAAGCTAAGGGGGGTGGAGTGGCGGTTTGGCCTGGTGGAGTAGTTTGTTTATTCCTGCCCAGAACTTTTGAGGTTTGTTTTGGTGTTTTTGCAGTAGATGGTAGTAGGGGTTCTTTTTGTCTAAGGTTATGGATTTTTTGGTGTCATTCCTTAGCTGTCTGAATCTTAGATGATCGAGTGGGGCTTTTGTTTTTCGGTAGGTGGCCCATGCTTTGTTTCTGAGTGAAATTTTGGTTTTGGTATCTTTAGAATCCATGATGCAATATTAACTTTATTTCTAGTAGAGCGAGTGGGAGCATGGGAGTTAAGAATAGCAAGGAATTTGGTGTTAAGGTATGCTCTTGCTTCATCTAGGGGGAGACTTTTTAGTACTGACCAGTTGCATGCCTTAAGTTCATTTTGAAACTTGGTGAGAATACAATTCTTGTTGTTTCTTAATGTTCTATAGGTGGGTTGGTAGGAGCAGTCTACTTTGAGCTTGATTACATAGGTGAGACAGTGGTCACTTAGGTCATCAGGCAAAGTGCCTGATTTATAAGACTGAAGATGGGTATTAACGAGTATCCAGTCTATGGTACTTTTCTTGTTATTGGGTTTTCCTGTCCTGGTGGGGGAGGTTATGATTTGAGTAAATCCATAGAGGTTTATGTGGGTTGTGGGGGTTTCACAAGAGCAAGTGTTCCAGTCAATGTTGAAATCCCCAAGAACAATTGTTTCTTGGGGGTGGTTATTGGATAACCAATATAAGAAGTCTTCTAAGGTTTCTGTGTTCCTCCCTGGGGGAATGTAGACACAAACAATGTTTACATTTTTGCTTTTGTTAATTTGTAGTTTTGAGATAAGAATTTCAGCATTATTGAACTGGGGTGGTTGTTGGGTGTCTATGCTGACAGATAGGGTAGACTTGTAAAGTATGGCTACCCCACCACCTTTTCTGGTGGTATGGTCCAGTCGAAATATACTATACCCTGGTGGCAGAATCTCATGGTCCTTGGTGGCAGGTTTCAGCCACGTTTCTGTTAGGCATAATATATCTGGGGAATGAATAGCTAAGAGTGTATGCAGGTGCTGAGTTTTGTTATTTATGCTCCTAATGTTTAGATGGCAGGCCAGCAGTGAGCTAGGAGGTCTATTTGTTGGAGCTATGGTGGTAGGGGATATAATAGGGGGATTAGGGCCAACAGGTGGGGATGGACCAGGGTTTGGGTGGATGTTGCCATCCTTTGTAAGGTTGTAGTGTATCCTGAGTATGAGTTTTAAGATTTTGAATAAAGTTTTGTAATAGTGTCTAGTTTTAGGACTAATGTAACTAGGTCTAGTAAGATGGTAGTATTTAGGGGTTAAGGAGGTAAGCATGAGGGGAGTGAGTAAGGGTGCATTATTATCTGTTGTACATGGGATGGATGTTTGGAATTTAGGGTAGTGGAAACCTGGGTGATCCTGATGTTTGTAGGCAGTTAGGAGATATGGGATGAGTAAAAGGGGTAGAAGTAGAATTGAGACTATTTTGGATGATAGCATACCTACTGAATGGTACTTGAAACTTAGGCAAAAGGAATAGTAGATTTTGAGGACTTGTGGTATCAGGTTGAGAGTGATGCTATTGAGTGACAAGTTGTTACTGATTGGTTTAAAAAAGTGGGGTGTGGTCTAGTACCAATAAATGTAGCGGCACCAGGGGTGGGAGGAATTTGGGGGCAGGGTGGGGTGTGAAGCAAGCCCGAGCAAAGCGAGGGCAAGAGGAGCAGGGATGAACCAATGCCTGTACTAAGTTATAGCAGTTTAACCTGTATGACGAAAGAGGGGGGGTGGAAGAAAAGAGAAGGCAGTAGGAGTGGTTAGAGGAATACCTTGATTGACTGACACCACACCACAGGTAATTTGAATGTAAGGGCCTAAAATCTGCACTCAGCACTGTAATGTTACTTGCACTCAGCACTTTAATTTTATTTATGTTTAGCAGGAAAGACAGAACAACAGTAAACAATTTTGAGGATTATTACAAGGGTTACTTGTTCAAATGTCAGACAAGTAAGTAAAACTTTCAACAGGAATCTATGTCTGAGTGTTAGAAAGCCAGAAAGGTATAAATTATACCTGTAAAAATTAGGGTCAGAGAGACAAATGTAAGAGTCAGTGTACTTTGGTTACAGGGGAAGGAGGCAAACACTCAAGTAGAAAAGAGCCCTATGGCTGACCAAAATGGTGACTTGCTTAATTACACAGCACTGTAAGAGAATGCTTAACAAATGCTTTTTGTGTGTGTAACCTACTCTGATTAATTGCTGGGAGAAACAATTTTTGTTTAATATTTACTTATGGATATCTATATATATATATATATATATATATATATATATATATATATATATATATATATATATATATATATATATATATATTTTTTTTTTTTAACCTAAGTTAAACAGACCACAGCATTCCCCCGCCACACTTTCTTAGATATAATACAAACCATAGCTCTCAACCAATAAGGGACAAATCCAGAAAACCAGGGACACTCAGAGGTACTTTTAAAAACAGTAGCACCATTAACTGGAAACACTGACAGAAAAAGAGAATATGAATTGCTCTAACTGTCTGAAGAAAAAGAAGATAATAAACCTGCTCCACACTCATCACTAACAGCAAGTATAACTCACCACCTTTCAAAGGGCAGAAGCTTTAGCCAGAAGTAGAAAGACAGATCTAAAATCTAGTCAATCACGGACGGTTGAGAGGTATGAGTTGCAACTAACTTGAAAACCAGTGCATAGGGAAACATTTCTTCGATTTATTATTATTATTATTTCTTTTTATAACAAAATTCTTGCATAAGAAAAATGTGTCATCCTGAAATATAAGGGAACTCATTCCCTAGAAATAGCAAAATGTTCTGGACAGCTGTATGTAAAAAGCCCAGTGCCGTCACCATCCCCCTTGGAGGGTAACGCCACACTGCATATGCGCAGCAAGCAACCGTTACTCACTGGTGCCTCACAACCCACAAAACATGCTCTTCTTCACCAAGAAGGCATCCCAACAGCAAGAGACCACAATTCACTTCAACCACCAACACCAACAAATGATAGACAAGTCAAGCGCATGCCAAAATTTGTTTCCTTACCCAGTTACACTCACACAAAATCAGTTAAGCCACTTCTTACAATTACTTTATTTCCTCCCAGTCCTCCTACTTTCCCAATTTAACCCTTCTATCCCTACCCCACTAACTAACTTTCTTCCATTACCATCTTAACTCCCATTACTATTCCTACCTAACCCACACCTAAAGATGTTCCCGGACAAACTGGCTTGTTCCTAAACCTCATTTACTATTATTATATGTCCCTTCAGATAACTAAAAAGAAGGCATGGAGCCGGTAACTTAAAGAGCATTGTCCGGCAGTTAATATTGCCTATAATGACAAGATACACTAACTTGTCCACTATTTCTATGCAATTTTTGAGTCTTTTCTTATATGCTATATACACCTATATGTCTAAAACACTAAAACTGCAACAACAGCTTGAACAGCCGAAATCAAACTTCAGTTTAACTCCTTTACTTCCTCAGACTAAATACTTACAATCCTTTTTCCAATAGCTGAGATCTACAACACAACTCTTAATCACCGGGACCTGACTGCATGCTTTAAAGAGTTAATACAGGACAGACTAGTAACAATCAGGTAAACAGCTATGCCATCTTTACTAGAAAATGCTTTAAATTCTATGACATAGAGTAGAGGAAATTCATGTCTTTCAAGCTAATACTATCCTCTCAAACTCATGTTAAAAATGTAGGTATCCCTTGGGATTTCCATACTAAGTTGTCTTCATAGCGGTTATCTAATGCAGATTTGTAAGGGGAAGACAAAGTGAAAAGTATACCAGAAAGTTTCTGCATAATGCAAACATTAAGGTGTTCATGGAACCCCATTTAGTACTTTAGATGGCTAGCAAGTTTAGTTAACATTACTTACTCGTAATGTTGGATTTTCACTGGCAGTATAGATGTGCTCATATTAGAATACTATTTTAGAACACTATCTTATGAATTACAGTAATAAAAGGAGTCATATCCTAACTTAAAGACAAGTTTGTACAACCTTTTGTAGCTGCTCACCAGGAAAGAAGTATGCAACGGCACCTTTTATTTACTTATTTGTACTTGTTAACTGGGTAGGCAAGGCAATCCAAATACCCTTTTCAGTCATGAATGTGGCCATAGCACATAGGCTGTAAATTCTAAATATTGTTTGTATAATTGACATATAGAAAATGTCATGACAGCAACCATGACAATCCAGAAAATTTAGGTCAGAATAAACATAGTTCAGGAGACAGTCCTGCAAAAAATGTTTGTGATCATCATGGACCTGATATTAAATGAAAACTTAACTTTTAACAGGAAAATCCTACGGAAATTAAATGTAACCCTTGCCTTATTTAACAGTTCAGTTATATGAAGAAATGTGTGTCAGTAGTGCAAGATAACACAGCTGCTTTCAATAATAAGCATGAGTGAGAGTATATGTATTTGGGGGAAATGGAGCAAAATGGGATGGCCAGGTTCTGAATATATGGAATACTAGCGGACCTTTTTCTTCAAAACAGATAGAAATACACACACACACACACACACACACACACACACACACACACACACACACACACACACACACACACACACACACACACACACACACACACACACACACACACACACACACACACACACACACACACACATGGATACAAACACACTCACACACAAACATACAGAAAGATATAATGAGTTGCAGAGGTAAAATTATGTATTCTGGTGCCCACTGCCATCCCCCTCTTAAAAAAAGCAAAGAAAAGTACAGTACTGCACTGACGTCTGATCAGCATCTGCTTTGCCCCTACTACTTTGTATCTGGAATGGCTACCTCCTTCACCCCACTCTAGCTACCCTACCGATGAGATGAGAACACACTATAGTATGTTGTAATTACACAACTCTGTTTTGCTGCCACTATTGTGTATATGAGATGAATAACTTTCACGATTTTTTCCTGACTTCAGGGATACAACAGCAGTATATTTAGTATTTACTAGTGTTGTGAAAAGGGTAGTAATATAAATCAACTGGCATACTCCAATAAGTTATTCTGTTTTTTGCAACCCCCTCCATGAACACCACTGCCAGAAACATTCCTAAGCTAAATGGCTTCCAACAGAACAGACCAAAACAGAAAACAAGCCTCTTACTGGATTTGCTGCTCTACCATATCATAACTCCTGAATCATTTTCAGCTCCTGCTGAGAAAATCTTTAGTCAAACCTTTTCATTTAAGCTCATAATTCTCTAAAAACCTTCTCCCAATCTGCTGACACCATTAACCTTGTTAGAATTTACAAAGGCTCAACTGTGTAATATTTCATTTATCTATTTTATGTCTGTAGCTCATACCGATTACTTTAAACTGTGTCATCCAACCAAGTGTTTCTATTATTGCATGTATTTTTGTCTTATTGTATTTCTCACTGAATACTGTGATTGGAGTCATCTGGGGCCGCAGCTATATTTGATTCAGTGACATCAGTGTACTACCCTGTAATCAACCATAAATAAAATACTGGCATTTAAATGTGTCAGTTTGAGTGGATAGGGAGGGTATTTTATGCATTAATTGATATTTAAACAATAACATACATAACATGTTCAAAAGATAGTTAAGATTTCTCAGATAGTTTGCTCATCGTACCACATTGCTTACATTATCTGTCTTTTTCCATGATGCTGTCCTATTTTGTGAAACACTATCTTTATAATTTATTTATTTGCCTTGGTATTGCAAAGGTGGTGTCCTGATCTAGGCTGTATTATGCTGATAGTGACTAGACACTACTTCATGATGAGATTTCACTAGGGCAGGGTCCTTCTTGTCAGTGTGAAGTACTTCAACAGTAGAAACAACATCCTTGAACTTTCTGTCAGTGAACATGGACTGCTGCTGCTGCATTTTCACGTTCAAATTAAATAACAGGAGTATAGGGATGAATAGGTTTCTTGTTGCTGATTTGGCATGCATCATTGAAACTTAATATAATGAGCATTCTTCACCCATCCTGTGTCATGCATATCACTGGGTTTCTGTGCTATTTAGCCTACTAGATGAGGTAATTAACATCAGTTGTAGCATTGCAATTTCTGTTAAAGCACAGCTTAACTTGACCCAGTTTAATTGCAGATGCGCCTCTCTTTTGAATATATATCCTTGCAAAAGTTGTGAAATGCACATAAATCTTTGTGCATCATCCTCCCAGTTAACAGGGGCCTTTCCTGAAAGCGTTCATAGATTTTATCTTCAGCAGTATATTTAAAAACATAAAGCATTTGTCTTTGGTAACTGTAATGCTTGGAATAATTATCACTCAGCCAAATTTACCTGGAGTGTCTCTGTATTAAGAACCTAGTCCTCCTAAACCTCCTTCAGGCTGTTTTATCTGTCAGTCATTTGTAGAAAGATAATTACATTTCATCTTCCAAACAGGATTGGTTATTGCAAACCTTGTAGTGGAGCAATTACTGAGGCTGGAGGATTTTCTGGTTTAGATGAAGATGAGAATCCTACCATATTTACCACCTGACCTGATATCAAGCTGCTTCTCTATATACGTTTACAGTATCATAGGTAAGTACTACGCACGCTGCCCTTCAGGGCTATTTTAAGCTTAGCCAATTTCCCTTTTTGTGCTCAAGTTAACCTATACCATTTGGTTATAGATGGACCTTACCCATCCCATGGTCAAAATTACTGATTACCTCTCATGAGAATAACTGTGATCATACCAAGATAAAACATTTAGGATCCGCCTCTGTCCATTAGTAGTACAGGCAGTAGTGGACAGTTCAGGGAAAACATTTTCTGTTGCTTATCCATAGATCCAAGTTGCACTTGAATATGGACAGGGATGGACTTTGTTTCATGTGGATGGAGAGTCTGATCCAGAGCAGTGGTATCCTCTGTGAGATATGCTTGTCCCTCCAAACCATTCTGTTGAGGTCACAGATGAGGTTTATATCCTGAGACACAATATTTCTGATGTCATTTGACTTGCTGATGTGGAGTAAATCCATTAGTACTGGATCAGAGGATGCCTTGATACAGATTTGAGAAACATCTCTCATGACACTTGGACACCACTGATGGATAAGTTCCTACTGCAAGTTAACACAAATGATCCACAATCACAATTTAGGGCTTATAGCAGCTCCATTTCTGGTGCACTGGATGTGATTTCTGCCAAGCATGCACATCACATGTCTTTCTTTAAACTTGAAAGAGAATCTGACTCAGAAGTGTGGGAGCTGAGAAGACAAGGATGCCTGTTGCAACTATCTTTCAGAAGGTCACACCTGACTGAGGTCAGGCTTAGGATAGGTAATTACTCTATAGTTTACCACTCAGAAATCTCAAGCAAGAAGACAAAGTTGTTGGGTGAGATTTCTGTGGCCTCAGACTGTACTGCTATACTGTTTTGAGTGCTTGACAATCTGTGGACCTTTTGTCTTATCATTTCTAGAACTTTTCTTCCCCATGTTTGGATCGGTCTGATATTACTACCTTATACCCATTCTCAACCATTCCATTAACTTTATGCTTGTATAAACAGGTCAGTGACTTATATAGAGATATGCTCATATCTTACATTTCATGCCACCTTGGATCTGTATCAGTCAAGTTTTATGTGCAACACAGCATTATAAGGTGGGTCATAGCATTTTAGTATTTGTTTCTGGAACTACTGTAGCCTTACTTCAACAATGCTAAGGTAGTTCATTTCTTACCTCACAGGTCAAGCAGAATGAGTCACACCAGGTGATGCATCATCTAGTAGTTACTTTCAGATGTTACAGAACTTGATTCTCATCCTGCCATTATTTAGGGTGTATATGCTTCATCCAAGTCATTCCAGAAAAGTGTAGGCATTTGTTAACACTGTTATGCTAATGACACTGTGTATATGTCCTTGGAACAATCGGAATGAGGGTGCGACTAATGGAGCACAAACATGAACTTTGAGACTGCAATAGCTCAAAGTATTCCACCTACTCCCTTCCTCCAAAGTACAGTGACCTCACAGTTAATGTAGCAGTGGTCAGAGGGTGTAGATCCCCCTAGACTTCATGCAGTGCAGGGGAATGGAAACTAATGATGATATATGTAATTGCTCTTTCTGTTCTGAGATCACAGAGTGCCTTATATACCTGCAGGACTAGGATAGATGGGTCTGACATTTCTGATAAGGAATTGATGAAATCATTCTCTGTGGAGTCTGTGTTTGACTTTAATGTTTTTAAAGACTATAACCAACTGTAAGTGGCGTGTGAATGTGCAGCCAAGGAACAAATAACCAACAAAAGAGACTCATGTAGTGTAATGAAGCAATTTCAACAAATAAGTAGCAAGTCCAATGAACACAACATGTCCAAAGAAAAACACTGGTATTACTAGTCTAATGATCGAATATCCTTAGACATAAACCCCCAGGTAAAGCTCCAATACTTGCACATTAGTAAAACAGGATCAAAAAGTACCAGTATAATACGTAAAATTAACTTTATTCCAAGTACAAACAACAGGTTAAGCACTTTCATCCCCTATGGACTTCATCAGAACCAATAAATGCTAAAAAACATGAAGTTTAAATGCATGCAGTTGATTGAACAAACAACACTATTGGTTGTCACAGAATAAGTTAACGAGATAATTAGTAACAAATGCAAAACTGTTGTGGATAAGTCCGGCACCTTAAACAAACAAGTAGAAGCTTAAAAAAGTAAGAATAAATATCTTATTGGTGTGGAATAAACAGATGAAAAAACACTCTTTACAAATATATAAACTGTTTTAAAATTCATACACTGTTTAAAAATACAAAGAATTATGCCTAAACTAGTCCAAGTGAAATAACTTGGAGTTAAAAGGAGAAAAAGGAAAATACTTATTTTGGCAATTTAAATTAAATGTTTCAGTACACCCTGGTTTAAATTAACATTTATCTAGTTTGCCTGTTTTAAAGCTTAGGGCTACCAAACTGTAACGTGGGAATGATCTACAATGTTATAGCGGTCTGTGTTCAAACTTTTTTTCTTTTTTTCTCCTTTTAACTCCAAGTTATTTCAGGAATCTCAGCTATATCAAAAACTACTTCAGAGAAAGAGGCTATCGGTGTCCCTTATTAAGAAATCTTTCTCCATGTATGCCTCCTGAACAACCACCCAGTCATCCAGACAGGTTTTAAAGGTTGCTTGAGAAGTATTCTACTTAATAGGCAGGGTTAACTTGTCCAAAAAATTAGGTTAAATTGGGATAGATATCTGTCAAGCCAGATGTTAATTGTGTGACTGTCTAGGTTTAACTCTGTAGAGAACTAGTGTCTGCTTTACCAATCAGAGACTGCAAGAACAACTTCTTTGCCTTAGAGTATGCATTTACTAATTTACGTATTTATCCATTCAGGTTGAATTGGACAAGTTGATCTCATTATGAGATATAATTTACATAATAAGAGTTATTAAATGTACATACTATAGTAAATGTAGCAACTTAAATATAGAAAAAGGAAGTAACAAGTAGATATAATTCTTTGGCACAGGAAGGATTCTCATTTAGAACATGAGTCTAAAGGATCACAGCATAACAAAACAACTAAAAATGAAAAAATAAAAAGAAAAAAAAGAAAGAAAAGAAACATAGCCTACTGCAACTGAAAAATGTACATCTTGGCATACCAAAGATATTCCCCGAAATTCATGAAGCTTGTGCCAGGCGCAGGCGTAGTGTCGGAGATCTAACACCAAATATGGCCGCCGAGCGATTCAGGTACGAGCTGTTTCCACGTGCACTACATGCATACGCCACGCCCGCACAGCTCCCGGTGCATGTATGCTAATTACCCCATGTGCAGCAGCGTAGCATGCAAATGAAGGTATATAGTGATTCAGGAAGTGGTGCAGGCGTAGTGTAAGCATGCAGAAATGTAAACCAAATAAAAAGGTTTACATTTTTCAAACATAAAATCGGAGCCATGACAGTGGACCAAACTCACGTATTATACAGTTAATATATGTCAATGGCTAAATATATAGCCATTGGCATAAAAAACATGCACAACATATAAAAAAGAACATTTAATGTCATGCCCACACTAACGCGAAGTTAAATAGCAGGGCATTGGTGCGCAAATGGGATCACAAAGAAAGAATAATTATATGGAATAAAACTGCAATGTAACACATTTCATGAATTCCCAACAATAGTCAATGGCACGCATGCTACAACACACCATGGCGCAAGGGTTGCTAAGGGGCTGTGACAGTGTTCTGCATGGTAACTAGGAATTAGTAGGCAATGCCATGCAAATGAGACGAGTAATACTAAATCACAAAATCCCCGCCGGCGTAAGGATGTACCTTACAGTGTAGCAGTACAACACCGAGGTGTGGCCTGAAAATAAAGATGACCTCAAGAGAGTGGGTGTGCCACCTTAGCTGTAAGCACATTGGAACATTGCTAATCCGGTTTGTCTGTTGTTAAGCAAAGCTGCAGGATAGGGGTGTGTTGAAGTAGTCATAGCTTTGCTTAGCTGAGAGCACACAAGGTAACCGAATATGCATGTGAACGTGGATGAAAACACGCTCAAAACCCGGTAAAGAGCTGTGTGCGGCACACACCAGAGTTGAAACAGGATGGATACGGGCTAAAAATAAGGAAATGCTGCAGCATGGTAATTGGAGTACAAATGAGCAATTAACACCTAGGAACTCACAGTGGGCCATTGACAACAGCTAACAAGGCTGCTAGCAGCTACCTGCTGAACATGAAAGTGGAGGTGCCGTATTGCAAAGAAATGAGAACTGTTACAGCAGAACAAAGCAAACTTGCAGTAGATCAGCTACATAACACATTTCGCAACACAATCCTGGGTGGGAAAATACAAAACAAGAAAGCCAGCAGCTGGATGCATACCTGACAATGGGAGGGGAATCAGGTGGAAAAGTGAAGTAAAGGGCAATAGATGAATCATGGCAGCCAAGCGTAATTCAACACCAAAGGCCCCACAATAGCAGTACCCACTGTAAAACCCATAATTAAGATTCCCTACAGCTGGAATTGCACATACACACCCAATTACACCAGCAGCATCCATAGCACAATAGTATAAAGTGTGAAAGCACCTCACACACACGTGTAATCCCAGAAACTCTGCACCATTGGTGTATACAGACGGGGAACTTTCAATATATACATGTTAAAGGCTGCCATAGCTTTGATTCACCAGCATGTGTTGGAGACTGAAGGTGGTGTGGAGGATGATGCTGACAACCATTTCAGGCAACGGAGGAGGAGAAGAGTGCTCAGACCCAGGGTAACCTACCAGGGGCTACATGATCTGGAGATAGTAGAGGGTTACAAGGTGGACAGGGACACCATACAGCAACTTTTTGAGCTGTGCCGGCCACGCCTCAGAGCCAGAAATAACAGAGGGGAACCCATCCCAGTGGACACGAAGGTATGTGTAAGCTTGAGAATACTAGCCACAGGTACCTTTCAAAGGCCAACTGGGGATATCATGGGGATTTCACAGGCATCAGCATCCAGGTTACTCCACCTGTTCCTGGGTGCCATGTTACCACATGCCAATGAGCACATATACTTCCCCCGAATGCAGGAGGAGTTGGCCAGCAATATGCATCTCTTCCACCATGTGGCAGACTACCCGGAGGTACTGGGTGCAATAGACTGCATGCACATACACATCAAGTCACCACCCGGTGAGCAGGGTAGGTGATACATAAACCACAAGGGATACCCCTCCATCAACTGCCATGTCGTATGCAATGCCCAGGGCATTATCATGGATGTGTGTGCTGGCAGCCCTGGAAGCTATCACGATTCCCACATCTGGCATGCCTCACAGCTGTATCAGGTATTTGCCAGGGGGAACATCCCATATGGCCACCTGGTGGGGGATGCTGGCTATGCACTGTTACTGTGGATGATGACACCTATCAGAAATGCACACACACCCATGCAAGAATGTCATAATGAGGCACACGCACAAACCAAAATCCTCATAGAGCGTGTGTTTGGGATGCTAAAAGCATGCTTGGACATATCTGGTGGACCCTTGCGGTACTCTCCAGGCATGTGTGCCCACATCTTCATAGTATGTGCCATATACACAATACGATCCTGCAGAAACAGCTGCAGCAGGGACAGACTGGTGAAGGCCCTCACAGCCCACCACCATTGCCAAGGGCCCCACAGGAACAGAGGGACTCAGACTACGAACACCCTGTACCAGCCCAGTAGGCAGACGGAGGCCTGCCCAGTATGCCCATGCCTTGGCAAAGAGGGAACGTATAGTACACACACTGACAGTGTAGGCACCTATGGACTGACACCCTTCTCCACCTGCACACACAGTAAACATGGATGGCACACACACACGACCACCTGTAAATTGTCATGTATAGGCAGTCTATTGTGTACATCCTACATAGGCAGCCCTCAACTATTGTACACACAGCTGCCATTGGCACAAGGTAAGTCAATACCTGAACAGAAAATTAAGCTATATAACTGTCCCTCTGTGCAGCAGAGCCAATTGCGGGATCTCTGGGGTGTATCCACTGTTCCCCACCCACTCTGCAAGGATTCCCTGGAGTGTTAGTGAGGGGCTTCATAAAATGTAATCAGGGATGTAGCTCCAAAGCATGGGGAGTACCCGTGACAGGAATCTGTCACTCCAGCATCTTCCAGTTATGGTTGTGGCAAGGTGTAGCTCATTACAGTGTGTGGCTCACCGTGACATGGATTCCAATAGGTGGAGCATATCCATTAAGCCTGACTTGGACACGGCTTTGTTGGCCAGCAAATATCATCTCTGAGTAAATGAGATTACACTGAGTAATGCAAGAGTTCATGCAGTCTGGCAGCATAGGACACATGTCTGAGGCCATTAATCCTCTTGGCGAGGTACATTTGTGGCCCTTCCAGCTGTTGAATGTGTCTTCTGAGGGACATTCAAAATGGGTTATCATACTCGATGATGGGATTGATGAGTGATGAGTAAAGGGGCACAATAACCTCAGCCTGTCTAGATGTGAACCCTTAAGTAATCAGATGGCCTATATAGATGGATGTCCTAACTACTTCACAGATATGATTGTCAAAGGAGAGATCACTATCTAATGTAGTCCCCACATACCCATTACGTCGTCTGAATTATAGTGTCTGCCACTCATGTGTTAATATGTGTGTGTGTAGTTTCCCAAAATGGAATGACCATGCAGTATGTGGCCTTTAGCTGGAGGGCATGACCCTGACACCCTATGTTGGTCTATGTGAGGCCCCTTGAAGGATGTCTGTGACAGCTGGACTGTCAGTTATGGCTCCCAGTTTGCAGTAATTGCTAAACACAGTCTGCTGTAGTCCACCTGTGTTAGCCCGTACCACTGAAAAGTATTTGGCAAACAGTAGGGGTCCCAGGACTGAGTCCTGTGGGACACCAGTTGTGACTGGTCAAGAGTTAGACCTGGAGGCTGCTAGGCTTACCATGTGGGTTATGTGTGTAAGCCTGTTGGCAAACCAACCTGTGTTGTATGTGTGTATGTACTGGCTGGTGAGTTTAGAAATAATACCTGAGTGCGGAATGGTGTCAAAACCCTTGGTGAGGTCCAGGTAGTATGTGTGAACTACCACACCCCACACCTAAAGTCTAGGAGACTGTAAGATGTCAAACAGGTTCAATAGGCATGATCTGCACTCAATCAAGCTGATCTGGGTTGGGTCAAGTGTCTGGAGGTTACCATTGTCTATGTTAATGAGTGCCACGAGGATGTGCTCCATAGCCATGCAGATAAGGCTACTCAGGCTTATGAGGTGGTAGTTACCCTGGTTAGTTGTGTCACCACCTTGGTGGAGTGGAACAGCTGTTGCCATGTGCCATTGAATGGGCATGTCGCCTGTGTAGAGGCTGATGTTGAATTGCTATATCAGGCGGGGGGGTCACCTTGTCTTGTAGTGTCTGCAGGATGCAGTCTGGGACACCATCTGCCTCCATTGATGCGCTGTCATGCCGTCTGAAAGGGCCATTACCACCTGTATGTCTCTGATGTCTGGGATACTGTACATTTTGGGTATTGTTGTGGGCCCTGTAGGGGTTGAAGCTAGCACCAAATGTATCATCAAGTGTGCTGGTGATATCAGTAGGGTCAGTATATTCGGTGCAATATTGCACCAGCACAATGCAAATCTGTGTGTTACTGCTTAGATCCTTGACAAAGAAGCCTTTGTGGTCATCTTCCGAATCCATGCCTATTTACGTGTGTATGCCAGCCTTGGATGATTTCATGAGTAACATAAGTGTCTTACTAATACTGGTCACAGATGTCTGCATGTCTTGAGATCTGCTGTTGTTCTGGACTACTGTCCTACTTCTGTTGTATAGCCTGTATATTGCAGGGGTCCAGCAGACTAGTGTCCTTGTGTAGGAGTAGTGAGTCCTGGTTTACCATCGATGGCATGACCCATACATCTTTGTAGGTGCTTATAGAGTGCATTTGTAATTATGTCTGTATCTTGAGCAGTGTCATCCCTGAGCGTGGTGGCTGTGAACCCTCCCACCTCTGTCATTAGGTTTGATCCACACATGGGGCAATTGGCTAGGCTTAAAATGGCCCACAAGGGCAGCTAGCCTAGTATGAACCTATTTCTATTTCTATTAGTACTGTGAATGTAGCTGTAGGAAAGGTATTCACTGTGTGTTCCTTGGGTGGGGGAGATGGTTGGGAGTGGAAATCATCAGTGAATAGTTCATGGTCAGATCTAAACAGTGATCGGTTTACCTCCGCTGTAGTGCACCTGTTGCACATGTTGGTGATTACCACTTCTAGTATGTTTTCACCTCTCGTTAGCCCATCTACGAACTGATACAAGCCATATGAGGTGATAAATCCCAGGAAGTGCTGGGCCTGGAAGTGAATACTCGAGTAGGTTATCCAGTTAAGTGTAGGGTAGCCGACATTGACCAATAACAGGGGGTCTGGTAGGACTGTCATGTTTACCACTGTCTCCAGATAGCTGTAGTGGTGCTCCTCGGTCATGGAGGGTTATCTGTAGCAGCTCACAGTTTGCATTGCAGTCGTGTCTGATGTTAGCTGTGCATGGATGATCACAGAGATATCATGCTTCCCCACTAACTAGGAGGTATAGGTATCCCCGATGAATATGGATACACCCCCTCCATGTTTGTGCCAGTCCATGTTCAGTGGCTGAAATGTGTGTTATGGGTTGTAGTCTGGTAGTGCCGGTGTGCTCACAGGAGCCTTATACAGGTCCCACTCACAGAACAGATGTTGATGTTGTCCATACTGAGGAGTGCTGTGAGTGTGTGCATGTTGTGAGTACTACCCCTGGTGTTGAGTAGCCTAACCCTCATTGATTCCGCTATTGTGCAGTTCATAGAGGTGAGATTCACCTCTGAGACCTGTCTAAAAACAGCACCATGGGGGCGCCAATAGCCTTGCCCAGCATTCCAAAGCCTTAGGCTGACACATGCAAGTTGGTATGGCATTGTTGCAGGCATGTTTCCCATCTGTGCTTGTGTTCCATCTTTCCTGTAGGTAACCTACTGGTAAGCAATACAAAGCCTGAAAATTATACAAGTCCACTAGCTTCCAAGATAGGCTTTTGGAGTGATTAAGTATCAGTAGTCTGTATGCTCTTGCTGTACTTAACTGTTTTCTGACTATATGGTGATTTTACACTGTATATTATGATCAGAAAACTCTGTATAATCACATATGATGTTGGAGATGGCATGCACAGTAAAGGTTCACAGATAGGTAGTAGGCTATCTGCCCAAGGGAATTTAGAAGCATAGCTACAGTGTGGTAGCTTTATCTACACCTTTGATGAAGTAACTGAGCCTCTGCCAAGCATAACCAATGAAGTGATTCCAGGCAGAGTTGCCGGAAGCTTTTGAAGACTGGAGTGCTTTAGGGAGATAGGGGCACACAGTGATCTCAAAAGGGCATGTTAACATGACAACCCAACAGCATTCAATTTCCCCAACAGGTCTTGCAGCTATAAAACTGGAGTGGCTCCCCCACACCCTGGCTGTATGTTTCTGGGATACATGATCCCAGGGGTGTATATACTGTTGCCCAGTCACACATCAAGGTTTCCCCTGAAGTGTGTCAGTGAGGGGCTATGCCAAATGTAGTTAGGATTTTAATGTATAGTCTCTCACTTCATGTTGTTATGTCGGTATTTCATGAAGCTCACTGTGTGTAGGTGACTCCGCCTACTGTGTAGCCAATCTTACACATAGGATTCATGGACATAGGAAATAGGCAGAAGGAATGTTAATGTCAATAGTGTAATGGCTACAGCATTTGCATAATATCTGTGCATTCGTGGTTCAAATCCCAATAAAGTCAGAGATGTTTTACATGTTACATAGTATACCTTAACCACAGCTTGCATATATAGGTAGTATTCCTCAGAATAATAAACATTTGGAACACACATAAACCCATGTGTGCTGGAGAGTACAGTTAACAGACAATGTAATGTTATGTAAGCACATAGTGAGATGTTAAGTCACTGAAATGTATATATCCTGAGTAGTTAGCAGAAGTGGCCATATTTGCGTGCACAGGTTGCAGGATGTAAAGTTTGTTTAACTGTGTATAACTGCTGGTATAATGTCACACAAACACCTTTAAAGCTGCTTACAACTGCTTAAATTAGCCTTATTCTGTAGTAAAACATGTCTATTACATTGCAGGTGTTGAACCCTGGACCATGCACACCAAAATCATGGGACCTACCACTAAGCCATCTAACCTGTATATCAGGGGCGGCTCGTGGCATAGGGCTGCCGGACTGCAGCCCCCTCAAACATAAAAAAAGAAAGAAAAAGAAAGAAAACAAAATGAAAAATAAAAAAAAACATTTTTTAAAATTAGACTTACATGCGCATAGACCGAGTCCCGGCTTATCGGTCTATGCGCATGCTCAAGGCACAAGCCGTCCCCATAGGGGACACAAGAGCGTCTGTGCACTTTTACAGTGCACAGACCCGCCAGATTATGGGACGTCCGGACTGCAAGAGGAGCAGCAGGGACTCGGGACAGAGCCTCAGGGATCTCGTCGGCGTCGGAAGGAGCATGTGGATCTCGCGGGTCTTCAGTATTGCCTTGGGAAGGATGTATGTACGGACGTTAACTCTGGATGTATTCATTCAGGTAAGGTGCCTTTTAATTTACAATGTTTATTTTTCTTGAGTTTGTGTATGGTGCTTGTGCTTTACTGGAGTTTGTGTATGGTGCTTGTGCTTTACTGGAGTTTGTGTATGGTGCTTGTGCTTTACTGGAGTTTGTGTATGGTGCTTGTGCTTTACTGGGGAGGTGTGTGTGTGTGTGTGTGTGTGTAAATGCCCCAGGTGCTTATGGTGGTGTGGTAGGGAATGCCTCAGGCTTGAACCCTGTACCCTGTATGCAGGTGTTAAAGACTTGAGTTCCCTACCCACCACCATTTGTAAAAAAATTTCAGATTTTTACCTCATATTCGATCTGATCTGTTCCTCATAATATCTGTGGTTTGTAAATGTTGCAATGCTTGATATTTGATGGTGTAGTAGTAGCATTGTTGCCTCACAGCTGCAGGTTCTTGGGTTTGATTCTTGGCTGGGGTTCCTTCTTTGTGGGGTCTGTATCTTCTCCCTGTGTTTGTGTGGGTTTGCTTTTGTGCCCTCCCATGTTACAAAGACATGTCTGCATTATTTCTTCCTGGGCCTCTGCTGAAAATTTGTTTATTTGTTCCAAGTCAGACTGTCCTGATTAAGAATGTTAAATAAAATTGATAGGCATTTGAATTTCAGACTTAAGGGTTTCTGAATGTTTAATTCCTTGCGTATTTGATGGTGCAGTGGTCGTATTGTTGCCTCACAGCTATAGGTTTTCTGGTTTGATTCTTGGTTGGGGTGGCTTCTGTGTGGAGTCTGCATCTCCTCCATGTGTTTGTGTGGATTTGCTCTGGTGCCCTGCCATTTTACAAAGACGTGTCTGCAGTTGTAATCCCTGCTGAAAATTGGTTTTGTTCTGTCCGCAGTAAAATTGGCAGGCATTTGAATTTCAGACTTCAGGTTTCTGAATGTTTAATTCCTTGCATAATTGATGGTGCGGTGGTAGTATTGTTGCCTCACAGCTATAGGTTTTCTGGTTTGATTCTTGGTTGGGGTGGCTTCTGTTTGGAGTCTGCATCTCCTGCCTGTGTTTGTGTGGATTTGCTCTGGTGCCCTGCCATTTTACAAAGATGTGTCTGCAGTTTTAATCCCTGCGTCTCTGCTGAAAATTGTTTTGTTCTGTCCGCAGTAAAATTGACAGGCATTTGAATTTCAGACTTCAGGTTTCTGAATGTTTAACTCCTTGTATAATTGATGGTGCAGTGATAGTATTGTTACCTCACAACTATAGGTTTTCTGGTTTGATTCTTGGTTGGGGTGGCTTCTGTCTGCATCTCCTCCTGTATTTGTGTGGATTTGCTCTGGTGCCCTGCCATTTTACAAAGACGTGTCTGCAGTATTAATCCCTGCATCTCTGCTGAAAATTGTTTTGTTCTGTCCAGTAAAATTGACAGGCATTTGAATTTCAGCCTTCAGGTTTCTGAATGTTTAATTCCTTGCAGATTTGATGGTGCAGTGGTAGTATTGTTGCCTCACAGCTATAGGTTTTCTGGTTTGATTCTTGGTTGGGGTGGCTTCTGTGTGAGTCTGCATCTCCTCCATGTGTTTGTGTGGATTTGCTCTGGTGCCCTGCCATTTTACAAAGACGTGTCTGCAGTTTTAATCCCTGCTGAAAATTGTTTTGTTCTGTCCGCAGTAAAATTGACAGGCATTTGAATTTCAGACTTCAGGTTTCTGAATGTTTAATTCCTTGCAGATTTGATGGTGCAGTGATAGTATTGTTACCTCACAACTATAGGTTTTCTGGTTTGATTCTTGGTTGGGGTGGCTTCTGTCTGCATCTCCTCCCTGTATTTGTGTGGATTTGCTCTGGTGCCCTGCCATTTTACAAAGACGTGTCTGCAGTATTAATCCCTGCATCTCTGCTGAAAATTGTTTTTGTTCTGTCCAGTAAAATTGACAGGCATTTGAATTTCAGCCTTCAGGTTTCTGAATGTTTAATTCCTTGCAGATTTGATGGTGCAGTGGTAGTATTGTTGCCTCACAGCTATAGGTTTTCTGGTTTGATTCTTGGTTGGGGTGGCTTCTGTGTGGAGTCTGCATCTCCTCCATGTGTTTGTGTGGATTTGCTCTGGTGCCCTGCCATTTTACAAAGACGTGTCTGCAGTTTTAATCCCTGCTGAAAATTGTTTTGTTCTGTCCGCAGTAAAATTGACAGGCATTTGAATTTCAGACTTCAGGTTTCTGAATGTTTAATTCCTTGCAGATTTGATGGTGCAGTGGTAGTATTGTTGCCTCACAGCTATAGGTTTTCTGGTTTGATTCTTGGTTGGGGTGGCTTCTGTGTGAGTCTGCATCTCCTGCCTGTGTTTGTGTGGATTTGCTCTGATGCCCTGCCATTTTACACAGGCGTGTCTGCAGTATTAATCCCTGTCTCTGCTGAAAATTGTTTTGTTCTGTCCGCAGTAGAATTGACCGGCATTTGAATTTCAAACTTCATGTTCTTCAGAATACATAGTAGCACAACCTTTTTCTAGCAATTTTCTAAGTTTATAAGATGAATATTTTAAATTTGTCCCTATTTTTGGGACTGTATTCCCCATTATTGGCTTAGTCCAGGTTTTGTGCTAAGGTTGACAGCTATGGCAAGAACTGAATTCACTGAATATGGACTGTAGAATTATGCATATTTACTGATAAAGGTGCACTGTAGAATTGTGCATATTTACTGATAATGGTGGACTGTAGAATTGTGCATATTTACTAATAATGGTGGACTGTGGAATTGTGCATATTTACTAATAATGGTGGACTGTAGAATTGTGTATATTTACTAATAATGGTGGACTGTGGAAGTCTGAGTAGACTTTTTTATGATAAATGTTCTCAACTGGGCAGTTTTGCCATTATGGGTGCATATGTTTTGTTTCATTGCTTACTGGAAAAATGTTCAAAACAAATTTAAAACACCCTCTAACAAGTGTACTGTATTGTACAAGGAATATAATTTTTAGTACAATGAGGAAGGTGTATCAAAGAGCACATGTATGTTTCATATGCAAGGCCTATGATTCAAAACAGCCCAAAATTAATCTTTATCTGCCACTGGCAAAATGTATTTTCTTTGAATGTGGGTTTCAATGCTGTTTCAATGAATGTGAGTTTCAAGGGCAGAGAAGTTTTAATGCTAAGTTTTCATTGTGAGACTGCATTGCTTTGTTTAACAGATTACTTAATGTTTGTGCTGTAAAATACAAAATAAAACTTTCAAATGAAGTCCAATCATTGAAGTAAAGCAGTATGCACATTAGTGTTTATGGTAAATGGAGTGAAATAGCCAAGTAATGGTTAATTGGAATGGCTGCAGAGGCTCCAGTTCAACCATTATTTTGTCAGGGGAAGGGCAGCAAACTCAGACAGGCCCAGCTGAACTATACCTCCCAACTGTCCAGATTTTCAAAGAATGAATAGATTTTTGCTTCTTATTTTGGTTTGTTGTTCATAAAATTTGTAGTTTTAATTCCTAAATGATTTGCCAGAAGTCACTAAATAATAAGTTTCAGACTTCATAACCTTCATAAAATGCATGTTAAAGTAAGAGCCGTTCTATCAACTGTCTCAATTTATACAAGAGCAATTTTAGTACTGTTTATATGTGCCCCAATATATTTGGCCTTGTTCAGATTTACTGCATTAACAGGTTGAGAGGTACATGCAAATAAATTGCTTTATAGAATTAGGCATAGCCAACCTCTCAACTGTCCCCAATTTTGGCTCAAAATGTTGCTCTTCCCTAATAATCCCTCCAAAATAGCAATTTTGGAAGAAAACATGGAGGGTTTACAATTAAGAAATAACTGTAATAATCAAAGTTATAGATTACTTGAAATGCATGTAGATTCTTTTATTTTGTCAGCTGCTCAAGGTAGCAGTACTAATATTAAAGTGTCCTTCTTTGACAGGTAGAAGCTGTATTGTGTGTCTATTTTATATTTTGCATCACATTTTGGTCCATTTTTCATAAAATTGTGTTTTTGGCAAATTAGTGACAAATCACTAAAGACTGAAGTTAGAAAATGACAGACATTTGAGTTTCCGATTTTATACCCTTCAGAAAATTCATACTAATGCAAGACCTATTCTATTATCTTTCTAAGTTTATTAGAGCAATATTTAAAATTGTCCTTCTTGTTGTGCCTTTGTCCCACTTCTGTGTATGGCTTTGTCCAGATTTCTTGCTCTTGAAGTTGAGAGGTATGACAAATGTGTCAGGGCCATCACAGTCAGCCAGAGAGATTTCAAATTGTGACATGCTTGTTGCACCCCACTCCCCATGTAGTGACTCTGGATGTGTCCAAGCAAGGCAAGGAGTAGTTGTATCTACCTTGGATGGGGAGGACACACTGCATAAGTACTACAGTGGCTTTTCATCTGTCCTTGATTTTGCAGAATGGTCTGGTTTCTGTCATATTTTTGTACTGTTGATTTATGCTTATTACTCAAAGTGCCTGTTGCTCTGTGTTTAAGTAGCAATGCTTTAATGACCATAAGGTAAGCTTGTCTGACATCGTAAGATGCAAGTAAGCTTTAATAAGCATACTGTTAAAGAATTGCCAACATTGAAAGCCTTTCTGTTGTTGCCATGCAGAGAATACTTGACTAGATAATGTATAAGCCTTGGGTATTAAAGGACAGGATTCCATTATTTTAAAAGCTCATTACACTTGTTGGAGACTTCCAGTCATCTCTACAGGCTTTACCGTAAACTAAACAGAATGCCAATCATGTGTGGTCCATAACCTGTACAGTAATCCTTTAAGCAATGTATCTTGAGCTTGTTTCTTGTTTGCTTTTCATTTTTACTTTTATCATGTTTTCCCCATGAAGCGTCAGGCAGCAGGTCTTTTGGATAAGAAACATTTTTACAAGTGGGGGCATCACATAGATTTCTACTTTCAGCATGTTGCTTGGTACTTTAATAAAGCTGAATATATTATAATTAGAACTGCAGTGCAAGGAGAAGTAGTTTGAGTTGAGTGCTTCTGGTTTTCTTATACTTGATTTTGACTGGCATTCCAGTAATGTATTTAAAAAGTAATTTATTTTTCATGCCTCACAACCTTTTGTTTCCATCTAGATATTAAGTAAGCTGTCATGCAGCCAATGCATTGAAATATTTTTATTCTTCTACACTTATTTTTGTCTTGATTGGACTTTCATAATGATGGTTTGCCACCCAGGGCAGCGTATTTAATTAAAGTTAGTTTTTTTGTGGTTTTGTGCATAGCTCCTCCCCTTTATGGTTGACCACACCCCTTCCCTTTGACCCCGCCCATTCAGCGTCTCCTGCAGCCCCCCTGTGATTTGAAGTCACCAGCCGCCACTGCTGTATATATGTTTAGTGGTCGTTAGACTACACCTTATACTACAGGCATTTCACAGTACTGACCACAAATGGGACAGTCACTTTGTGTATATATGTACAGTACATTGTAATGTACTGTAATATGTGAATCAACATATACAAGTCTACATATGTATAAGTGTTATAAATTAATACTAAATATATATATATATATATATATATATATATATATATATATATATATACATGTCACTGATGTGCGAACATAGATAGAAATATATATATATATATATATATATATATATATATATATATATATATACAGTGACATCTATATATATATATATATATATATATATATATATATATATATATATATATATATGTATATATATAAAAACATCCATGAACACACTTTGTGACACAGAAGCATTCCAAATGGATAGAAGTGTATGCAAAACACATGCAGCTCTGGTATTATAACTATTAATATTAACCTAATTCCCCATAGAAGCAATGGTTGCTGTGTATGTGGAGATTGGTGTGGGGAGGACTGCTGGTTAATAGAATATGCATCAAGGAGGGCCTGTGTCAGATGTTCATTACCTGAACTGGAAGGGTACACATGGAGTATGGGGACAATGTAAAAAGGACACAAAATAAGAACCATTCTCATCTGTAATACACCCTGTCAGGTCACACTGCAACACTGACTTCATCAAACATATGAACATTAACAGGTATCATACATATGTACACCAACTGACTTACACATTTGTTTGCAGTAGTGAGGAACGGCTGTAGTACACTGTACATACTAAACACCATAAAAGTTGTACATATCTCAGATACCTCAGTGGTAAAGCCAGTGACTCTGGTGTTCATAGTCCTGGTTTCAAGACCTGCAAGGGCTGTTATGTCATTTTGAGGTCCCGAATAAGGGATGTTGGATGCAGGGTGATTAAAGCACTTTTAAGAAGTCGTTAGCGGGTTATTGTGCCGGTAAGTGCCTGTAAGTGGCGCTTAAACATGACTACACGGATAAGCGCCACACAGGTTTAACCTTTGCTGAACATCGCACAGATCACGGGCAAAGCTGCTCACAACCACTGAAATGTGAGTTAATCACCCTTGCACCACCAGTGTCTGCTCTGAGAGGTAAAATGGCCAATGCCAGGAATAGAACACGCAACATGTACACAATCTTCACAGTAACCTACCACTAAGCTACCTCAGATGTACCAACGGCAGTTATGTATTCTAACAGGTTAAAACACAAAAGGGAGGATTGTGTGAAAATAGGACAAACCGCCATGTTCCCAATGAAAGGTGTATGCTATATATATATGTATATATATATATGTATACATATATATATATATATATACATATATATATATATATATATATATATATATATATAAATCAACATATATAGAGAGAGAGGGAGAGAGAGAGATATATGTCGATATATAGGGATATACATATATATATATATATATATATATATATATATATATATATATATATATATATATATATATATATATATATATATATATATATATATATGTATATATATATCATCTACACAACCATGAAGGTACATATAAATGGGATACCTACCAAATACCGAATGCTTGACATACCGACGACGTAATCCTGAGGCTTAAAGACCGAAAAACCACAGTACCAAAACACCAGAAGTGTGAGTTTTAAAATCCTGATGTTAAGGGACTTTGAGTTGGTGCTTCTGGTGTTGCGGTCCAGGTAGGTTACTGTGTGTAAGTGTGTTTCTGAGGGCTTTAGTGTGTGTATGTGTGTGTTCTGAATGTGTTGTGTGTTTGTGGGGGACTGCAATGTGTGGGTGTGGGTTTACCTTGTGTGCCTGTTTGTGCAATCTCGGAGGTAGAAATTAAAGTGGGGGGCACAGCCACCCACATGGAGTGTAGGGGCTTGCCCTGCTCATAGTGTAGGACGGTTTGTTTGGATGTGGTGGGTAACAGTGTGTCTGTATGTGCGTGTGTGTGTTCTGTTTTTGTGTTACTTTCGAGAGTTTGACTGTCGTGAGTTTAAGTGTTTGGTAATGTGGGGTTTGGGAGTCTGGGCCCGGTACTGTGGGCGTCGGAATTGTGTGCGTTCGGGATTCCATAGGTATCCCGTATACAGGGGTTGAAGTGTTCATAAATGCGTATAACATGGACCATAGCAATCACACATTCTGCCACAACCAAACTACATCAACAAAGGATATGGAGAGTATATGCCTATACACTATTACAAATATGTGCTATGGACATGAGCCAAAGAGGGTCAGTCACCAACACAACTCCAATGACTGCAAATGCCTATGACAGAAATACACAGACAACTTTCATGTAGCAACACTTTATTACATTCCGATGTATTGCCGAAAGGATTCAAGGACTAACATCACCTGCATGCTATACAGGACCATTTAACAGTGCCTTAATGAATCAGCCTGTAATTACCATAATATTAGTCCACTAAAGGATAGGTGTTCAAATAGGGAAGGAACCCTCACACACATATCAAATATGTATAAAAGCAGTTCCTACACACCTGCATCTGCTATGTACACCAACCAACATCTCCCCCACACCCAAACCAATTACAATACATACTGTAATAACATTACAAATCATTCACTCACTGTATGACATCTGCTGAAGCCTTAACATACCTAGTCAGAGACATACTAACATGGCCCTATGTGAAATAGTTGCTGTTATACAATGGAACAGCTGCGGATGTTACATGGTTTGTTTGCAATAATCCCGTTTCAGACGGTTGTATGTACACCAGGAAGTGTTACCAATTACTGATTATCAGCAAAGTATGATACACATTTACACCAAATCAAAGATGTTTGGTGAGCACACTGTAAACCACCTAACATTATATGCATGGAAAAAACTATCTTACACTTGTTAAAGGTTTACCAGTGGAAAAGTGAAGCAAACAAAGAAAAAAACCTCTGGTATTCCACCACAGCAAAAATCCATCACAATAGAGTCCTGTGTCAAACAGCAAGTAAATTTAATGGAAAAAGTAAAAACTGCATTAAAATTCCATAGTGATAAAACAATAAATGCTTTCGGCTATTTAGCCTTCTTCAGACCGTGAGCTGCTCAAACATCCTTGCCAGACTGAAACATCTGCAGAAGTATCAGGTACAAACAAACCCTGCATAAGCAGCAATGGTCTGAAATATAACAGCTTTACTCATATATATAGAACAACATCTTCTAGGTATTACACACAATCCACGGGAGTCATGAAGCTAATATATCTCTGTGTGTCTCCATATAGCTGTTGCAATACATCACAAACACATCCAGGCCCTTTTCCTCGCAAGTAAGGCAAAGGGACAACGCCCAAGTGGAGTACTCAATTATACACCACTGTTGCCATGGTATTGGCAAATGGAGTAGCTGCACAGCTGATGTGCATGTAATTAACTACTTTGAAACACCAATTGGTGGTCAGGATAGCACATGTTACTGATATCTAACTATAAAAGGATGGCTTGTCACACATTCAAACCATCTGTATATACCAGCAGAACATTACAAAGAAGATTGAAACACAAACTGAAAAAGATTGAAATAACAGTCAACAACACCTCAAGTTATGTAGAACACTCAGTATGTCTGTGTATGTAGTACCTGTTCTGTAATAATTAAAGTGTACGCAATGCATATAGTGGAAACAGTTATCTTGTAGTGATGTATTGTTGAGCATAGTAATGCTTGTAGTATTTATGTGTGTACTGCTGTAGGTCACAAGGCAAACACCTCATACACCACAAGGGATGCTATATAAGGGCTTTGAACTCAACAATTCCTCTCCGGCCACTGTCAGTGGCAGGGTTGGTCCAACAAGTACATGCTATAACAGGTGATAGTATATGTTGATATATTGAAACAGTAGGCATATGTATGGGTGTATTACTGAGAATAACATGTTGAAGGTGGGCCTACTGTGCAATTATGATTTGCATTGTGGGATATTGTGCCAATAACTGTGTAATATACAGTACTGTAGGCAGATATGTATTACATTTTACATAGCATTACTGTTATGTTAGGAAAACATTAGTTATGTATATTGGCATTTACAATACACAATAACAGGATACATATGACTTGTAGCCATCCAACAGTTTATCAGCATGATAGCAAAGTAAAATGAAAGAGCTAGTTAACTATCCATGCACATAAGACATGTAATAGGTTCATAGGTTCATAGGTAGGTACTAGGCTGTCTGCCCAAGGGCATTTATAAGCCTAGCTAGAGTTTGTTGGCTTCTGCCACCCCCTTAGGTTAGTTCCCTGTGCCTCTGAACAGCAAAGCCATTAGTTCCCTGCACCTCTGTCCAGCAGAGCCACTGCAGTGATCCCCGGGGTACATGTCTGTCTCCCATCCACCCATCAAGGTTTCTCTTGAAGAGTGCTAGTGAGGATCCCTGCCTGATATACATTGGAATCATGTTCCAAAGCATGGGGAGTCTCTGAGTCAGGAATCTACCCCTCCAGCACGTCATAGTTATCATTGTGATAAGGTTTATATCCCTTGAGCATGTGGATCTCAGGAGCTTTTGTTTAGGTGGAGCATATCCATCAATATTGGGTTGGACATGGGCCTTGTATGTCAAGCAGAGATCACCTCTGAGTACGCGGTATGCAACCGAGTACAGCTGGAGTTTCTTTAGTTGAGCTGCATAGGTCATCTGTTTGAGGTCAGTAACCCTCTTGGTGTGGTACCTTTGTGTTTTTTCAAGCTGTTGCAGTTGTCTTGTAAGGTACATCCCAAATGGGTCTAATAAGTGATGAGTAGAGAGGCACAATGACCTCCTTTGTTCTAGATGCGAACCCATTTGAGATTAGGGTGGCCACGTAGAAGGATATTCTAACCACCTTGGCAATATGGTTATCAAAGGAGAGGTTGCTGTCTATTTGGGTTCCCAGACCCCTTATTACTTTTTCTGTATGTAGGGGACTACCACCTATGTGGTAGTCCATGGGTAATTCGTTTTTTCCAAAGGGGATGACTATGCACTTTTTGGCATTCAGCTTGAGGCCATGATATTGACACCAGGTATCCGTCTCAGTGAGACCCTTCTGGAGTGTGTCTGTATCAGCTGGGGAATCAATTATGGCCCCTAGTTTGCAGTCATCTGCAAACCTTTTCAGCCAAAGTCCTCCTGTGCTTGCATGTACCTCATAGAAGTATATACCGAACATGAGGGGTCCTAGGACTGATCCCTGGGGACGCCACATGTAACTGGATTACAGTCAGACCTAGGATCCGCAAGTCTCACTGTGTGGGTTCTGTCTGTGAGCCACTTTGCAAGCCATTTTGTGACATAGGGGTTTATGTTCAGGTTGATGGCTATGTCTATAATACCAGAATGGGGAATGGTGTTGAAAGCCTTTGCGAGTTCAAGGTAGGCTGTGTGGACCTCCTTACCTTCATCTAATGCCTTGGTAACTTTCTCAAAGACGTCCACCAGGTTTAAGAGGCATGGTCTGTCCTTAACAAAGCCAAACTGGGTGGGGTTAAAAGCTTGGAGGTACCTAATGTCTCTGTGAATGAGATCCATGATGATGTGCTCCATAGCCTTGCATACCAGGCTAGTGAGGGTTATAGGGCAATAGTTCCCAGGGTCTGTTGTGGCACCACCTTTGTGGAGTGTGATAACTGTTGCTGTGCGCCACTCTGTGGGTACATAGCCTGTAGAGAGGTTGTGTTTGAACAGTGTGTTTAGGTGAGGGGCTAGTTCATTTTGGAGCTCTTGTAAGACACAGCCTGGGACACCATCTGGTCCCATTGAGGCTGTGTTTTTGGCTTTGGATAGGGCTGTTTTAACCTGTGTGTCGGTGATTGCTGGGGTCATACATTCTTCTGGTATGGTTATGGGCCCTTTCAGGGGTGAGAGGGGTGTAAAGTTTGCACTGAACCTGTCTGCCGAAATGTTGGCAATATCAGTCGGTTAAGTGTATTGTTTGCCAGTCTGTACCAACTCAGAGCTCCTGAGAGCACCCCAGCGATATCAGGTTTTACCTCATATCATGCGTTCCGGCCCCAAAATCCGGACAATACCAAGAAAGGAGGGGGGGTATCCATATTCATCAAGGACACCCACACCTCAAGACTGGTGGCAACGCATGATGCATCGGAGACCATCCAGGTGCAATTAACCATAGGCAAGACTGCTCTGCAAATTGTAGCATGTTACAGGCCACCCTCACAAACTCAGGAACCTCACATGGCCTTCCTGAAAACACTAGAGGGGATAAATGTATCACCAAACACCATCATACTAGGTGACTTCAATTACCCTAATATAGACTGGGAACACTACTCAAGCCCAAACACCCTAGCCCAAAAGTTCCTGGAATTCATAAACTCAAATGCCATGGAACAACTAGTCACCATCCCCACAAGAGGAGATAACATACTTGATCTCATCATCACGAACATGGGAGCACAATGTTCAACACGAGTATACCCCTCACTGGTGAGATCAGATCACAAACTAATCTGCTGGAGGTCCTCATCCCACCCCACCTGAAATAAAAAGACCACAGTAAGAACTTCTCAAAGCCGACTTCACACTTCTAAAGACTAGTGTGGTCTCCTTTAAGGCCCCAGCCGAGGAAAACAGTACTCAAGCCGCTGAATCACTTACAAATGCCTTCTACCAGCACCTGCAGGACTGCATGGATAAGGCAATCCCAAGCAAAACAAAGACTCTTTGTACCAAAGGCAAGCGTCAGTCTGGTGGACCCCAGCCATAAACAAACTCTACAACAAAAGGAGGAAGCTACTACAAGATAGAGCAAAATCCTTAAAAGGTAAGACACCCTTGATCACTATAAGTAAAAACTAAGAGCTCTCATAAAATCATCCAAAGCAAATTTCGAGAGAAAAATAGCTAAAGACTCAAAAGACAATCAAAAGGCCTTCTTTAGCTATGTTAGAAACCTAGGAGGAAACTCCCAGATATGCTCAGAACTAGTTCAAAATGATGTGAAGATTACTGATCCTACAGACATTGCCAACATACTGGCTGACAGGTTCAGTGCAAACTTCTTCCCTCCCCCAAAAGGCGAGATATCTATACCAAGCGCTTACAGCCCCCAAACATCTCCAGCCAAGTGAGAACTGCTCTCTCCATTGCAAAAACACAGCATCCATGGGACCTGATGGTGTCCCCGGCTGTGTGCTCCACGAACTCAATGAGGAATTAAACCCACAGCTAGGACAGCTGTTTAATCAAAGTCTTACCTCTGGATACGTACCCAGGGAGTGGTGCACTGCAACTGTGGTCCCACTTCACAAAGGCGGTGCCTCCACCGACCCTGGAAATTACCGGCCTATTAGCTTGACAAGCCTTATCTGCAAAGCCATGGAGAGGATCATAATGGACCTCATAAATAAAGACATAGGAATTTGCAGACTTTGGATCCAACCCAGTTTGGCTTTGTCAAAGGCAGATCATGCCTTTTAAACTTGGTTGACTTTTTCGAAACAGTCACCAAAGCCATTGATGAGGGAAAGGCAGTCCATACAGCCTACCTCAATCTGGCTAAGGCCTTCGATACAATACCCCACTCGGGTATCATTGAAAAACTCATCAGCTTAAATGTTAACCCATACATCACAAGATGGGTTGCAAACTGGCTGAGTGACAGAACCCACAGGGTCAGAGTTGCTGGCGCCATGTCAGACTCAAAGCCTGTCACAAGTGGTGTCCCACAGGGCTCAGTCCTGGGCCCACTCTTGTTTGGCATCTACTTTTCAAGTAAAAGCAAACACAGGAGGGTTATGGCTGACAAAGTTTGCAGATGACTGCAAACTGAAGCCATAGTAGAAAACACATCTGACACAGATATCCTTCAGAAGGGTCTCACAGAAGCGGATAACTGGTGCCAGAGCCACGGCCTAAAGTTAAATGCCAAAAATGCATAGTCATACCCTTCGGAAAAACAAGGTTACCCCTAGCTACCAAATAGGTGGCAATCCACTGAGCACAGAAGAAGTTATCAGGGACCTTGGGACCCAGGTTGATAGTAGTCTGTCATTCGACACCCATGTAGCTAAAGTAGTTAGGAAGACCTTCTACATTGCCCACCTTATCATGAAGGATTCTCATCTAGATCAAGGGAGATCATAGTCTCCCTTTACTCATCACTCATCAGACCAATGATTGAGTACAATGCCCCATTGAATGTATCTGACCCGACACTTGCAGCAGCTGGAGAGGCCACAAAGTTCCTCACCAAAGGATAAAGGGTCTCAAAAATATGTCCTATGCTGCCCGACTGAAAGAACTCCAGCTCTATTCAGTCGAACCGCTTGCTCAGAGGTGACCTTTGCCTAACATACAAGGCCATGTCAAACCCAGATTTGATGAATATGCTTCACCTCAAAAATCTAGATCCATCAGAGCCACAAGGGGGAGACTTAAACCTCGACGGCTATTAATAGGACGTGCTGGAGGGATAGATTCATCACCCAAAGACTCCCTATGCTGTGGAACAAAATCCCGGTACATGTGAGGCAGAGCACCTCGCTGGCCTTGTTCAAGAGAAATCTTGACCAATGGATGGGAGATCGCATATATACCCCAGGGATTACCTCAGTGTCACTGCTCGACAGAGGCACAGCAAAATAATGGGTATAGTTCCCCATACTAAAGGGGTGGCGTAAGCCACAAAACGATGGGCTAGGCTTGTAAATGCCCTTGGGCAGATAGCCTAGTATGAACCTATGAACCTATGAACCTATGAGAGTATCCACTTAGGTTCTTGACATAGCTAAAGAACGCTTTGCGGTCATCGTTAGAGTCCTTGGAATTATCTCTTTCAAAGCTAGCCTTGGAAGAATTTACGATGGACCGTAGTGTCTTGCTGATACTGATCAGGGATGTCTTTCCTTCTAGGGATTTCGCTCTTATCTGTATTAGTATCCTCCTTCTATTGTAGAGCTTGTTTATGGCAGGGGTCCACCAGACTGATTTCCTTTTCTTGGAGGAGTGAGTCTTGGTTTGCCTTGGGATAGCATGATCCATGCATTCCTGCAGATGATCATAGAGTGCCTTTGTACAGGTTTCAGCATCCTGGTCAGCACTGTCCATTGTTGTGGTGGCTGTGAACCTTTTAACCTCAGTCTTAAGCAATGTGAAGTCTGCTTTGGAAAAGTATTTCATGTTAGTTTCTTTGTTTGGGATTGTGGGCGGAATGTGAATATCCAGAGTGATTGGACCATGGTCTGATCTAACCAGCGAGGGGTTGGCATCAGGTGTGGAACACTGGTCGCCCATGTTGATGATGACCAGGTCCAATATGTTGTTCCCTCTGGTGGGGGTGTTGACCAGTTGATCCAGGATGTTTGAGTGTATACATTCGTGGAAGCGCTGGGCAAGGGAGTTTGAGTAGTTCTCCCAGTTAATGTTTGGGTAGTTGAAATCACCCAGTATTAGGGTGTTTGGTAGGACCTTCATATGTCCCAGTGTCTCCGGAAATGCAGATTGTGGGTCTTGGGTCATGGTGGGCGATCTGTAGCAAGCTACAATTTGGAATGCAATTTTGGCCATTGTTAGTTGCATTTGGATGATCTGTGATGCATCATGCTGCGCCACTAACCTGGAGATGTGAGTATCCTTGATGAATATGGATACACCCCCGCCAATTGTGTTTCGGTCCAGGTTCTGTGACCGAAAGGTGTGGTATGGGTTATAGCCTGCTAGTGCTGTGGTGATCTCTGGAGCCTTTAACCAGGTCCCTTTTACTGCACAGATATTGATGTTCTCCATACAGAAGAGTGCCTCGAGTGCATGCAATGTGAGGTCCAGACTTCTGGCGTTGAGTAGCATTACCCTCAGGTTATGGTTACTTGTGCTATATATGGTGGTACGTTTGTCTTTTGAGCCTTGCATAAAGGTCCACATTGCCTAATATCCACCTCTCTAGTATTGTTTACAAGCAATGACAGCTGTGCATGTGTACATGTTCTGCAAATGTGTACTGACCCTTGTTACAGGGCTGTGCCAAATGGCTATGTGCATACCTACATAGAGTGGATATTGACAGTAGAGACACACTAGTTGAACATTTAGGTTTGTGTAGCCTAACCTCTCATTGGCGAACTAACAGCTGCTTGGAAATATGTGGACAGTACTGGTAATGAAACAGGGTGCATATCATCCTTAACTCTCGTGTGACATCTGCTGTAGGAGTGTAAGATGTAGGAAACCACTGCCTATGTGTAATAGCTACTTCATAGGTGATGGCTTACACTATCTGATCATATCCTGATCATGTCGATATTGGCAGCAGAGTCTATTGATATTTTACTCTGTGTGGGGAGTGGGTGTCTGTGGCCAACAGAGCTCATGGTTCTGGTGGGTATGTGAGCATATACCCAGACAAGGATACAACCCTGTTGACACGTGCATCATCTGTACTCAACTATCAGGATGTGATGTGGCCCTCAGATGGGGACTGCTACTAAAGGTAGCTACCATGCTCTTGTAATAGCTAGTGTTGCCACGTCCATAACACAAACATGTACTTGTGAGCATCATTGTCTAAAACTTCTGCATAAGCAGTAAGTAAACTAAGTACAGTACATTGTACTTGTAGTACTGAATGCTCATACAGGCATGTCCACTAGTCAGCTACTGGTGTATACTAATGTTAGCTTTGTGTATGTGGCCATCCTGGGGGAATGCAATCTCTAAAACATGTACACTGCAAAACCCACCTAACACAACACCCTACACATTGTCTGGGATGCAGCTACAGGGGTGAGCTTAGAGGCAGTCCATTCTACACCCATGACTGGACTAGACAGTCAAGAGGTGTAGGTTAACACATGCATCCCATCACCACAACCAACACATACCCTTACCAGAACATAGTAAGGACACACTCACATGCCACCAGAATTCACAAACATCCACAGAGGCCTCTAACTTTCTGGCCAAGCAAGAGGCCTCCCAAGTTGGAATAGACAGACAACAGGATGCAAAGACTGTATGACATAGTTTGCATAATTGTGCCACTCCCCAGAACACGTGGCCAAAAACATGGCCAACAGTACGCATTTGTGAATGCAAACTCTAACACTACGTTACACACCAAGCTATATGAGGGCAAACATACTGTCAACTACCTGTCTGCCGTGATTAGCCACATACCCATACACTCAGACCACCTTTTGAACTATACACATGCCTCTGGCATATTCTATGTTGTTGTGCAGGACTTCTGATGCAGTAGCCTTGACTGCATGGAAATACATGTAGGAACTGTCAGGCCTTGTAGCCCATACAGGTATGTCCCAATTCCTGGGTTGTATTCTGCCATTGGCCAGAATGATGCATCATTACAGGGACAAGGATTACATTCCACAATCGTGTAATGTACTGGTTTAATTCAAAGAGTGTCCAGCATCTCTCTGCCTGGGATAACATGGTTGACAGACCATGATGCTTTGCCAGACAGGGCCTGCACTTGTCACCCCTGAGCATCTGGATACTGGAAACAGCCTATGCTTCCCCTATAGTGTCCTCATCATGCTAAGTTCAAGAGAAAGTCCAGTAGTGCAACAGGAACAGCCAAGAAATAAACTGTGGGTCTTGATATTCTATGATACAAATCAGGTACTCAATATGGACTCACTTATGGCAATGTGAAACATGGGGAACATATCTGTGCAGTGATAGTTATGTTTCAATGCTCTGGAGAGCACCCCTGCATGACAATGTTATAACACATACCTCACCTCATGGCCATCACCCTTTACTGGAACAAAGGGCCCACAGGTGGTTCCAACTTCCTGAGGGATATGTACATCCCCACACTAGTAGCACTTGCACAACATAAGATGCATTATGCTGAGCAACTACCTTTGTGCCAAAGTTTAATCCAAAATGTACCTTGTGACAGATTGTTCACCATGTCTCAGAATTTCCAACTGTCATTGTGCTGTAATGGGGAATATCAGTTTTGAGATAGGAACCCATAATCATGGCCACTCAGCTATCCCATTATGAACAGGGAAGACTCATCATGTACCAAAAAAAAAAATTCATCTGCTTTTACTGTACTTGTGTTTCTACCTACTTTATTTTACTTTTGCATCATCTTAAAAGTACTCAATTGTATTTATTACTGCTTGGTGTAACTCATTCTAAGCCTTTTGGTTTAAACACTTGGGCTTCGGACCAGTTGTTTTGCACTAAGAGGGTTTGTGGTCTGCACTGTAGTGGCAGAACAGGTAGCTTACATCCTTCTAGGTTGGGAACTGCTGATTGAGGGCTCAGTGTCTGTTATTCTAAAAGTGTATTAATTCTGGTTAAAGCACTTGGGCTTTCAGGCCAGTTATTTTACATTAAGAGGGTTCATGGTCTGCACTCTTGTGGGAGGAGAGGCTGGACTCTGCCCTTCTGAGATGGGAATTTCTGGTTAAAGGCTTATAGTGCATGCATATCTGAACTGCTTCTTACTGAAGTTGGTGCACTTTGTTTGCTGTGGCATAGACTGGATTCGGGCCTGCTGGATCTAGCTTTGTTTGTGTAACTTGAGCACTATTCCAGGCATTCTCTAAAGTATTCAATTGCATTTATTACTGCTTGGTAGTAACTTGCTTAAAGTGTAGCTATCATTCTAAGTCTTTTGGATTAAGCACTTGGACTTCAGACCAGTTGTTTTACATTAGGAAGGTTTGTGGCATGCACTGTGGTGGCAGGACAGGTAGCTTTCATCCTTCTAAGTTGGAAACTGCTGATTGAGAGCCCAGTGTCTGTTACTCTTAAAGTGTATTAGTTCTGGTTTAAGCACTTGGGCTTCAGGCCAGTTATTTTACATTAAGAAGGTTCGTGATCTGCACTCTTGTGGGAGAAGAGGCTGGACTCTGCCCTTCTGAGCTGGGAATTTCTGGTTAAAGATTTATAGTGCCTGAATATTTGAACTGTACCTTACTGAAATTGGTACACCTTGTTTGCTGTAGCATAGACTAGATCCAGGCCTGCTGAATCTAGCTTTGTTTATATGCTTGTTGTTTGTTTGCTTATTTCCCTGGAACACTAATTCCACCCAATACGCGGCTTCTCAATGCTTCTGTGGATCACTAGTGATATCTGCATTGCTTACTGTACTTATTTCCTTGTCTCACTTGAAAGAAAGTTACTGTTTGTCGTTTTTGCATTTAAGTTACCTGTAACACATTGCACTTAAGTTACCTGGCACTTGCTCACTAAAGCAATTATATAAGTCAGCACTAAAAATTAAAAGCACTACACTCTCACTCCCCACTGGCCCTTGTTTTCAATTATTAAGGAATTCCCAGTATTATTCTAGTATGTCCAAAGGTCAGTTGTCAATCTCCTCTCTGGTCCAGCTGGTGAATCTGGGAATCTTAAGGCAATGTTACAACTGCCTCATGTACACAGATAACCCTCTCCTCCTCCCAACAAATTCCAACACATGTGAGATATGCAACCATATAGCCAAACTGGAGGCTAAGCTCTCTCAACTCAGTACTGGCATAACCAGTCAGGAGGAGAAGGAAACCACACTCACTACAATTCCAGTCTCACATAGACCTACCATGACAGCAAACCAAACACATAATCACACAAAAACATACTCGGAGGCTCTAAATAAAGATCTGCCTAAGCAGCAAAGACCTCCAAAGCAGACACCCAAGCAACCGCTACCCCAAAACAAAACACGTGCAACACATATCTCACAAAGCCAGTGTGCCGAACAGTCACAGCCCTTAAGACTAAACAACACAAATGATACACTTGTAATAGGTGACCCTGTCGTCAGGCACACTGACGTCCCGCTCACCAGGCTGAACAAGGAGAGGGTCACAGTGAGCAGCCTGTCGGGCGCTAGGATCCACCACATAACACAAGCACTCAGGTCACTCCAAGGCAAGTACAAATATGACTCAGTCTTTGTCCATGCTGGTGTGAATGACCTGAGACGTACCTCCCTGGACTACATGAAAAGAGACATAAAGGAGCTCTCTGAGCATGTAGCCCAGGCCGGTATGACCCTGACCTTGAGTAGCATCTTACCCTCACCAAGAATGATGCCACAATGTGAAGACAAGATGATCAATTTCAACAATTGGCTTAAGTACTGGTGTCAGTCATAGGGGATCTAATACCTGTCAGCTTGGGATGATATGCTCGACAAGCCACGATGCTTCACTAGGGACAGATTGCACCTGTCACCCCTGGGCTTTCGGATATTGGCAAAGGCTCTTGCTACCCCCATAGTGCCTTTTTTAGGCAAGGCTCAAAAGACAAACCCGCCTCCATAGGTATCACAAGCGATAAGAAACTAAGAGTAATGCTACTCAATGCCAGAAGTCTAAACCTCAAGATGCACGCACTCAAAACTCTCCTTAGCATGGAGAACATCGATATCTGTGCAGTAACAGAAACCTGGTTCAGGGCTCCCGAGAGCAACCCAGCACTACCAGGTTATACCTCATACCATGCTTTTTGGCCCCAAAACTTGGACCGAACCACAAAAGGAGGGGGAGTATCGATATTCATCAAAGATACCCACTTCTTCAGGTTGGTGGCAAAGCACGAAGCATCAGAGACTATCCATGTGCAACTAACAGTGGGTAAAACTGCCTTCCAGTTTATAGCCTGCTACAGACCACCCTCCCAAACCCAGGAACCCCACTCGGCCTTCCTGAGAACACTGGAAAATATGAATGTCTCTCCAAACACCATTATATTGGGCGACTTCAACTACCCAAACATAGACTGGGAGCATTACTCTAGCTCCAACACCCTAGCCCAAAGGTTCCTAGAATTTATAAACTCAAATGCAATGGAACAACTTGTTACCACTCCCACAAGAGGGGAAAACATACTGGACCTGATCATCACCAACATGGGGACTCTATGCTCCAGACCAGAAGTGTATCCCTCACTGGTAAGATCAGACCATAAACAAATCTCACTGGATATTCACATCCCGACCCCACCCCCTGCCCAGAAAACCACAGTGAAAAACTTCTCTAAAGCAAATTTCACACTCCTCAAAACCGAGGTGGAATCCTTCAAAGCCCCCGGGCCTGTGGAAAATATGGCCCAGAATGCAGAATCCTTTATAAACGCATACTATGAACACCTTCAGGAATATATGGATCATGCAATCCCAAATAAAACCAAGACCCAATCCTCCAAAGGCAGACATCCTGTCTGGTGGACCCCAGCCACAAACAAACTATACAATAGAAGGAGGAAGCTACTAAATGATAGAGCAAAATCCCAAAAAGGGAAGGCATCACTGATCAGTATTAGCAAAAAACTACGGGCACTCATAAAATTGTCTAAGGCCAGCTTCGAGAGAAAAATTGCACAGGACACTAAGGATAATCACAAGGCTTTCTTTAGTTATGTTAGGAACCTGGGTGGTAATTCCCAGATATGCTCAGAATTAGTCCAAAATGACAAAAAATACACTGAACACACAGACATTGCCAACATCCTAGCTGATAGGTTCAGCGCAAACTTCTCCCACACCAAAGGGCAAATACCTATCCCAGCAGAGTGCTGCCCCCTTGACATCTCAGATGCTCAGGTAAGAGCCACCCTCTCCAAAGCAAAAAACACAGCATCAATGGGACCAGGCGGTGTCCTGGGCTGCATCCTACATGAACTCCAAGAAGAGCTAAACCCAAACATAAAACTACTGTTCAATCTCAGCCTTACTACAGGATATGTGCCCAAAGAGTGGCGTACAGCAACAGTGGTCACTCTCCATAAAGGTGGTGCCTCAACGGATCCTGGAAACTATCACCCATAAGCCTGACTAGCTTGGTCTGCAAAGCTATGGAAAGGATCATCATGGACCTCATAAATAAAGATATTGGGGACCTACAGACACTGGATCCTACCCAGTTCGGCTTTGTTAAGGGCAGATCCTGCCTCTTAAACCTGGTTGATTTCTTTGAAATAGTCACCAAGGCCATTGACGAGGGGAAGGTGGTCCACACAGCCTACCTGGACCTCGCAAAAGGGTTCGATACAATACCCCACTCGGGCATTATAGATAAGCTCACCAGCTTAAATATAAACCCCTGTGTCACTAGATGGATTGCAATCTGGCTCGAGGACAGAACCCACATGGATAGAATTGCTGGAGCCATGTCAGACTCCAAACCAGTTACAAGTGGTGTCCCACAAGGCTCAGTTCTGGGACCTCTCTTGTTCAGTATATATTTCTCGGAGGTACAGGCCAACACAGAAGGACTGTGGCTGACCAAGTTCGCAGATGACTGCAAACTGGTCGCCATAATCGACTCTCCAGCCAACCAATCATCCTCCAAAAGGGCCTCATAGAAACAGACAACTGGTGCCAGAGCCATGGCCTCAAGCTAAATGCCAAAAAGTGTATAGTCATCCCCTTTGGCAAAACAAATTGCCCACAAATTACCACATAGGTGGTAATCCATTAAGTACAGAAGAAGTAATTAGGGACCTGGGGACCCAAGTTGATAGTAATCTCTCATTTGACAACCACGTGGCCAAAGTGGTTAGAAAAACATTTTATATAGCCCACCTAATCATGAAGGGATTCACATCTAGATCAGGGGAGGTCATCGTGCCTCTTTACTCATCCCTCATCAGGCCCATAATTGAGTACAATGCCCCTTTGGGATGTACCTTACCAGACATCTGCAGCAACTGGAAAGACCCCAAAAGTACCTCACCAAGAGGATCAAAGGGCTCAAACAGATGCCATATGCTGCCCGTTAAAGAAACTCCAGCTCTACTCAGTGGCATACCGCCTGTTCAGAGGTGACCTGTGCCTGACGATAAAGCCATGTCCAACCCGAATTAATGGACATGCTGCACCTCAGAAAATCCAAATCCCATCGAGCTACGCCGAGAGACTTGAACCTCAGCACTGAAATAAATAGGACATGCTGGAGGGACAGATTCATAACCCAGAGGCTCCCTTCACTCTGGAATAAAATCCCAGTCCAGGTTAGGCAGAGTCCCTCATTGACTCTCTTCAAGAGGAATCTTGATGAGTGGATGGGAGATCGTAGGTTTACCCCGGGTATCACTTCTGTGTCACTGTTAGACAGAGGCACAGTATACTAACCTCGAAAAAGGGCATAGCAAAATAAATTTAAAATGGGTGGCGAAAGCCAAACACATTCTGGCTAAGCTTATAAATGCCCTAGGGCAGATAGCCTAGTATGAACCTATGAACCTACGAACCTATGAACACCTGCGTTCAATGCATGGTGAATGTCAGCAACAGCAATGACCCGGATCACCATAGTCACACAAACAGGGCTAACAGTATGCCTCACATGGTCAGTCTTCAAAGCCAATTTTATGCTCCTTAAGAGTGAAGTGGTGACTCTTATGGCACCCATGCAGATGTACAATGCATGTGCAAATGCTGCGTCCTACACAAATGCACTTTAAGCACTCACATATGTGCAGTGATTGTGCCAGTGAAACAGGAGCAGGATTCAGCCAAACACAAACGTGAAGGCAAACCGGTGGTACCCTGCCTTAAACTGTACCACAGAAGGTAGTAACTGTTGCAAGAGTCAACATACATGAGTGGAAGATGACCTATAGTCAGCCTCTGTAAGATGCAGATACACCATATAATGTCACACAAAGCTACTGTGAAACTAATCATCCACATATTATGAGGCCAACCACAGAGGATTCCATAGCTGTGTCATGAAACATAATGGCAACAACAAGACCTGCTGTGCTTCACAGCATTATGGCATAGTATGCACTGCACCTATGGAAATAGCACCTGTTCATCCAGATACGGTCTTGGATAACATAAACACACTGCCCCCCCCAACAGATACACATTCATATATCCATGTACACTACAGAGCCCCTGTATCCACAACTATGCAGGTACAAGCTGCACCCAGGCTGCATGGGACCTGTCCACATCCCAGGTTGTATCATACACATATGGCAAAACAGGTAACTCTCCACATAAACATCATGTAAAACATAGCTTCATGTCAAGCTGTGTACACACTGAATGGAGCACACCAAAATTTATCACAACCACAAACGGGGAGACACCACTGATAATGGGATTTACTGCACTACTACCCTGCTAAGTCTGGTCTGAAAGGCCATGAACCTTGATCAACTTATTTGATGTCAGCAGTACAGATGTAGATGACAGTAAGGTTGATTTCACACAGCGTATCATAACCTTGCTAGGTCATAGAACATCTTCACCCATACTGTGTTCCAGCTACACTCAGTATACTAGATGTACATTCCTATGTCACAGGAGTGTTTTGCAACTGGACTGCTGGCAGAACCAATGCTACAGAAGGTGTCTGAATAAAACATGCACATCACACCAGTGCCGGCTACAGTAAGACAGGGTAATTCATTGTACTCCCCCTCATTGTAGGTTATACCACACAGACTAACACAGAAGGCATCTGCCTATTGAAGTATGTGAATGACTATGACCTAGGAGTAATTACTGACTCAATGAGTGTTGCAGTCAACATACAGAAGGGGCTTTGTGGGTGAGGTGTGTGACATATGGCCACAATCTGACAGCTACATATTGCATTGTCACCCCTATGTTAATAACCCTGTGCCCATGAACTACCAACTAGGCAGTGGTCAACATAATGGACACTGTGTGTAAGGGATGCAGCTGGACAGTTGTCTTTCCTGTGAGAGTTATTTCACCACACCTGTCAGGTAGTTGTAAGTGGCAACCCTATTCATGACAGGGTGCCATCCATGAATATAGAGACAATTGTTCAGCCGTACCCAACACTCAAGTGACCCATATCAGTTCACATATTTCCTTTAAGGGGTATTGGCCATGTTCAGATGGCCTACTCCAGCCTTTCCAATCCCCATCCCCAATATGTAGCTTGATGCCTGCCCTGAATAAAGCCATGTCCAACCCAGTGATGTTGGACATGCTACACTTCCACATCCTGATCTCAAACACATACTTCATGGACATCCACCTTCCTAGTACAAGGATCACCACATGCTGGACAGATCCTTATCCCATACACTTTACATACTCCTGTCATACTATGCATCCCTGTCCAGCAAAGCTGCACATTGCCCCTCTTTCAGACATGGTGTGATGACCGCATGGTAAATATATCATTAACCCTGTGGATCAGTTATGTGGCACTGCTTGACCTGGTCCCAGAAACCCACCTGTCGGCTACAGCTAGGTAACCTTTCATCCTAGGCTCATACATGGCCCAGGGCATATAGCCTACTAGTTGACTTTGACCGCACATGCTATAGTTGATATCCAACCCTGCACATACCATCAGGCTAGCCAGTGTCCCATGTGTACACATGTGCAACACAGGTGATACATGGTAGGATGTTGAACTGCTGTACAGTGCCGTGTAGATGTATATGGTAAAACACATACATGTAAAACCTTCCGTGAGCAAGTCTGCAGGGTCACAGTTCAGGTCTGTTAAGGCAGTGTAAGTCTTTATATATGACATATACACAGCATCAAGGTCGACTGCATTAATGTGGACACATCCAGGCATGTGCTGATAGGTAAGAACACCAGTGCAGGCAAACAGACATGCCCACATCAAGACAGCATCCACATGGAGTATGAGCAATGTCATCAGGTGACACACACATATATGGTGATAATATCCAATCACCAGTGAGTGTCAAATGTGTGTGACACAAACATGTCAGTGGTGTCAGTGTCATGTAGATTTGCAAAGACAACTATTTAATTGTAATAAATGTGATACACATGTATGTTCAGCTGTACCTCTGTATGTCTCTGTGAGTTACTGTGACCTGTCTCCATCATTATTATGCCTTCCAGGTATGCCACGTGCAAGGCTGCCACCTTATACCTGCTTGGAGGATGAGGTCCTCATCCCATACCTACTTGATAATCATGTACTGTTCAGCCATGTGCCACAGGATGCACAGCAGCGGAATGCCCTGTGGCAGGAACTTCGCAGGAGGGTTAATGATGTGGGTGGCCACAACTGCACATACCAGCAGGTGCGCAGACACTGTACAGACTTAATTAGATGAGCAAAAAAGCGTGTGAATGCAATAACCAGGGAACTAGGTGCAACAGGTGGTGGGCCACCAACCCAGCCCCCACTCACACATACCGAGTAGCTACTGGCCAACCTGGGGACATCTGCAGAACAACATCCACAAGCCTTAGCTTATATCATGGAGGTGGGTGTCTTTCAACCACTGAGCCTGGAATTGCCTGGTAAGTCACTACTGCACATATAACAACTATATTTCATATAGTTACATGTGTCACTGTACAATATGTAATGTAACATCATATGCAAGGCATGTATACACACATGCCACATACTATAGCATGCTGCTCTGTGTATGCACACATGTGCATACTCCATAGTATAGTCTATTGTACTGGCGTATGTGTTAACATGCACATTGCACCCTGTAGCTATCATACAGGCATGGATAATGATCATACTGCTGTGTCACTCCTATTTAGGTACCTCTGGGGTTCCACTGCAACAGCAGACCATTGCAGGTGAGACTTTATTATTTATCAGGCAAGTTAATGCATAGATCTATCTGCCATTTGGCCATTTACCACATGTACACATAATGTATGGTCATGTCACAATATACAGGTCAGAACTGCAATGCATCACAATGGCTACCTATTTGCAATACCTGCACACTATGTGAAACACCGACATAAAACCTCACAAACTGTCATTGCCAGATGTGTGGACAGCTGTGCATACAATGGTGGAGGTGTTGTTCACTGTAGGGACATGTACTACAGATCATAACTACACATGTGGGGAATACAAACAGTACTACGCAGTGAGGTGGAGTATGGCCAGCCCACAGGATTCACTGGTGTGGATTATACCCCTGCTATGAATGTCACACAATGTTACATGGCCATGGAGGATGGCCAGAGACATGAAGCAACAAACACAGTAGATGTGATGTGCATTTGTGTACACCCTGTTGTACATTGGCTCCACATAGTCCAACTATGGACTTTGTGTAATGGTTATATTGCAGATGTGGAACACTAGACATCCTATAGGTCTGTGCACATCTTTTGTAAGTGTGACATCAATCCACCACATAAGATGTGTTGAACATCTTGAGTGTGTCATGACATGATAGCAGTCACCTGTACAGTATCCACATACATACACAGACAACCACATCAGGCCACAGATGCAGTACATTCCCCTTGCTGGTGTCAGACATCACTGTCACCCTTGCTCCTCATGTGTGTGTGTGTGTGTGTGTGTGTGTGTGTGTGTGTGTGTGTGTGTGGTACACATATGTCATGTAGGACATGGTGTACCGACGTGTTTGCCATGTCTGGCCATAGTTGCTAGGCAGCAGCAATATGGTTGCAGATGTGCAGTGGTGTCATCCGCATACGCTTCAGTGAACTGTGTCACACATTCCACAGTATGGTTTAGTGTGTATACACCTCAGTGACGTAGGTCACATTCCACAGTATATATGTATTGTATCTGAACACAGTCATGGCTATGAACTGTGTCTGTAACTCACACTGTATAGCAATAGAGAAGCCACATGATTCCCTGCAATGGCCATGCACATCAGCTAAATGTGCAGTATATCTGTAGGGCAGACAGACAACACTGCATCAGCGGAAGGTCCATGTTAGTATAACACATACCTGCATTGGGACACCATTACTCCACTGTATATTTGACAGGACACCATTGTGTTAAACATGTATGCATGTCATTGCACACATCAGCAGATCACATGTCATACTACATGTGATTGTCAAGGTCATATGCCACACATCAGGCAGGTGTACTGTTAACCTGTGCTGGTCTACATAGTGTAACACATGGATGTATGCTAACTACTACTATAATTGTGTAATGTGCATGCCTTCTGCTATGACATATGCATGTTGTTGTGTGCAACCCAGGGATGTATGATAACTACCACTATTATTGTCTGAGCTGTATGCCATCTGCCATATCACATGCATGCTGCATGCCTTCTGTCATATCACATGCATGTTGGGTGCCATAGTGTGTGTCTGTGTGTGTGTGTGTGTGTGTGTGTGTGTGTGTATGAGTGTGTGTATGTGTGTCTATTGTACAGATTGTAATGTATAGTTCTTGTCTGCCCCTCACAGGTGTTGATGTAGGTGCATTCCCCTCCTGCAGTCCATCTGATGTTAGTGTCCCCACAGACTCTAGCAGTGATGATGAACATCTGATTGAGGCACAGGCATGGTTGTCAGGGGCTGAATCTGTGCCATTGGTTGCCATTCCATCTATATCCTCCTAATCCCCACCCACAGTTCTCATGCTAACACATACCCCATCACCAGTGGCCATAGGGGAAGGACAGTTGGCATGTGGTGGCTTGGAACAGGAAAGTGCGGATGCTATGGAAGGTGTGCCTGCACACCATGGTGTCAGACAACTGACTGGTGATGCTCCACACAGGCATGTGGCCAGTGCTGCTCATAGGAGGACCTCTGGCCAACATGCCACTGCAAGAGAGAGCACAGCAACGGGTGTCACCAGACCCATGTTTCAGGCTGTAATGGAGACACAGGCACATGCTGAACAGCACAACAGAGGTCAGAGGCTTCAGAGGGCTGCTGTCCATTCTTTAAACAACAACATCCAGGCAATGGCAAATGCTCAACAGCAGCTTGCTGAAGTATTGGATAGACGATTGGGTGACATGATTGTAGTCCTTGATGTGGCATGTCAATCTGTGAGCATGAGATGTCTGCACTGAAACATGTGGTAGGAGTGAGGCATCAGGCATGTGGACAGAGGCCATCTAAATCAACTGTTGTAGGTCTACGTGAATGTGCTACCTCACATGCCCACTTCCATAGTGGCGGTAGCAGCAACAATGCAGCTGGTGCTGTGCTGTACACACCAGGACACAGCAGGCCATGTGCACGTGGCCCTGGATGGTCCCAACAGTGACACGGTTCCAGCGGACATGTGTCATCAGACAGTACCCAGTCTGCACCTCTGCCTGGTAGTGTCCGTGCAACCCCTGGCAGATGCAGGTCACGTGGCCATGGCTGGACACCATGAACTGTAAAACCTGGCCTGCACAGTCTGCAGCTGTCAATAATACCCCCGTGTAGGCCAGACACATGCCAGAACTGTGTGCATACATACACGCACACACCTGAAACATATGTAGAGCATCACAACACACACATGCATAACATCCACACACATCCAATGAGATCAAAGGCCCTGACCCACACACATGATGCCATCCAATGGGGCAGCCTAGGCCTCTGGCAAACATTATCACCTTGGGCATATGATGATGCCTGTGCCGCATCCCTGTCATCCACACCATCGGTGCAGGGACATGCTCATATGGTCTGATGCACAGGGTGAACAGACTAAGAAGATGATTGTAGATTGCAATTGTTGTGTACTGTTGACAGGCAGCAGACATACCATGTACTACAGGTTTAGAAATGCATTTTGTACTGTTAACAGCATGTGTCATGTGTAACAACAGTAACTGCATGTTAGTCTTGATGTTCTGCCTTCCTCCTTCAGGTTTGATTGCATGTGCCAGTGGATGTCAGTGTTTGCAGTTAGTGTCCCATATGTAAATGTGGACTACTCACAGGTATGTATGAAAATACCAGCATGCACTTTGTAGCTTCCACATCACAGTTAGAAAGTTCCATGTTCCAAACATGTCTACTGATCCAAGAGCATGATAGCTGTGTATTAAGCTACTGTGGCTAGAGACGTGACATCCATACTGGGTGACATCACAGGTACAGTTACATAGAGTGGGGAGGTAAGAGAGTGGTCTAGCTGATGATAAGGGTAGAGGCCACTGGAAAGTGTGTTGCCTCATTGAGAAGCAGTAATACACGTTATCATGACAGGATGCGAACACACAAATACACCCACACACTCAGGTATTCACACACATGTATTCAGAGACACAGTAACACACCCACACACTCATGAATTCACCGACACAGTAACACACACACACACACACACACACACACACACACACACACACACACACACACACACACACAGTTGCTAGTGTTGAGGTGAGGACCCCTGCCTATGTGCAAATCATCATTACAGTACTGTGCACTTACATGACGCACCACAGAGATTACACATGTACAGGTAGTCAGAATGGCCTAAGATCAAGGACATCAACAGGGATACTGATTGCATTGCTTGGATGGGGGGAGGGGTCTTATCAGTTCACTAACACACACACACACACACACACACACACACACACACACACACACACACACACACAGGCACACAAATACATACACACGCAGAGGCACACAAACACACACACACACACACACACACACACACACACACACACACACACACACACACACACACACACACACATACTGTGGCATTCACTATTGAATACACCTATGTCACACACATACAGATACCTGACATGTGTGAGATACACACCCCTGCCTATGTCTTGCTTTCTACATTGCAGTCTTTACAGATGTCTACAACAATGCACAGGTGAGTGAGTAACAATTGAGATGTATTTCCCCCCATAAGTGACATATATGGACACACACACAACCACACATGCCAGTACTGTGAATCAAACACCTGCCTATCTCATGATATGTATGACAGACTTACAGCAGTATTGCATGAGCTACAAAGTGTAATGACGCTTCCTTTGGCAACTGTGCTAATATATGCACAATATATGCACACAGGAAGTCTTAACTGTTACAGGTGTCAAGTGATTTATCTTCAGTGTCACTCTGACCACTGTCTAAGTTGTGTGTGTCCCCCTTCATTTAACAAATCCATAGCTTAGCAGTTACACAGGTTATTGTAGGAATGGTTGTGATGTACCTGTGAGCTGTCCTCAGCAAACATCCATCTGCAAAGATACCCCACCACTTAGTTATGTCCACATATCTGTCCATACCTGAAGTACAGCTTACCGTACTTTCAGCATATCACCATATACAGTTGGCAATGTTGAGGCTGCATTGCAACTGCATGATGTACTAAGACACACGTCACCTGCAAACATCAGCATCTGCACACGCATGGTATCTGAATGCACACCACTACATGTACGTCCCATTAGCCTGACGAGCCTGGTCTGCAAGGCCATGGAACGTATAATTGTGGAACTCATAAACAAAGACACTGGTAATCTACAAACTCTGGACCCTACCCAGTTTGGATTTGTAAAAGGCAGATCATGTCTCCTAAACCTGACTGACTTCTTTGAAGCAGTCACCAAAGCCATAGATGAAGGTAAAATGGTTCACACAGCTTATCTAGATCTCGCCAAGGCTTTCAACACCATCCCCCACTCTGGAATTATAGATAAGCTCACTAAACTAGGTATAAATCCCTATGTCACAAGATTGGTTGCCAACTGGCTCACGGACAGAACCCACACTGTGAAAGTAGCGGATTCCAAATCCGACTTCAGACCAGTAACAAGTGGAGTACCACAGGATTCAGTCCTGGGTCCTCTCCTGTTTGGTATCTACTTCCCTGAAGTGCAGGCTAACACAGAAGGTCTTTGGCTAACAAAGTTTGCAGATGACTGCAAACTAGGAGCCATAATCAAAACTCCTAACAATGTGGACAAACTACAAAAGGGCCTCACTGAGACAGATACCTGGTGTCAAAGTCATGGCCTGAAGCTCAATGCCAAAAAGTGTATTGTCATCCCCTTTGGTAAAAACTCTGTACCCATGAACTACCACATAGCTGGTAGTCTACTTAATGCCAAAAATGTGATAAGAGACCTTGGGACACAGGTGGACAGTAGTCTCTCCTTTGATAATCACATCACCACAGTGGTCAGGAAATCCTTCTATGTATCTCATCTCATCACAAAAGGATTCTCATCCAGAAAAAAAGAGGTCATTGTTCCCCTCTACTCATCACTCATTAGACCCATTATAGAGTACAACGTCCCTTTTGATATGTACCTCACAACACATCTACAACAACTGGAAAGACCACAGAAATACCTCACAAAGAGGACTACTGGCCTCAAACAGATGCCCTACGCAGACCGTCTCAAAAAACTACAGCTTTACTCCATTGCATATCGCCTACTCAGGGGCGATCTCTGCCTAACATACAAAGCTATGACAAAACCAGAGTTGTTGGACATGCTCCACTTAAAGAAATCCCAATCCCTCCAAGCTACATGCTCTAGGGACCTAAACCTTGTCACCACAATAAACAGAACATGCTGGAGGGATAGATTCCTGTCCCAGAGACTTCCCATAATCTGGAACAGACTACCTATCTATGTCAAACAGAGCTCCTCATTAGCACTCTTCAAGAAAAATCTTGATGATTAGATGGGAAATGGGAAATTCACCCCAGGGATCACTTCTGTGGCTCTGCTCGACAGGGGCACAGGAAAATAATTTTCTTGGGTGATGAAAGCCAGGGTACATTTTTTGGCTAGGCTTATATAGGCCCTAGGGCCAATAGCCTAGTACCTACCTATGAACCTAAGAACATGTGTGTAGGTCCTACATTCCTGTCATTTGGGCATGTTTGTAGGCATTGCATTTGGTGGACATGTATAATGACATACTTGACATATGGAATGTTGTATGATATGATAGGTGTCATGGGTGACCAGTACAGAGGGAATGTTACCTCTGTCAACATTGATATCACACATTATGTACTGTTAGCATTCAGCAGCCATAGAACTACCTTCCATGTGCATGTGTATAATGGCTGTAGCCACCTGTCTGCCAAAGGACAATAACAGCTATGCTATTTACATATATGTTGTATGTGTGTGACATGTACATATCCAGGGCAGGTACATGTATGTCATATCCAAACATGAGGGTGTTTACTGGTGTAAGGCAACAGTCATCTGTTAATGCTGTAAATAACCAAGGGACCCTGGTATGTGTGCAGCTGACCTGGTTACAAACAGTGGTATCATTGCATTGCATAACACATGATGCAACTGTGTCAGTACATGGGTACTCTGCATAGTTGATGTAGAGCTAGGTACAGTCCACCGGTCAAAGGTCACATGGTGCTGTACTATTATATGTAGACAAAAAACGCCAGCACCAAATACAGTGAAAAGCACCAAATGAGACTAATAAATTAAATACATAAGTATTTTATTAAGGTATAATAAACATCCTAGACCAGTTTCAGCCAACAGGCTTTCCTCACTGAGTGACAAGCCAATAATGGGCGACTGTTCATAGCTGCAGTCACACATCTTGTACACATTGTACAGATGTCATGCAGTATATATGCATGTGTTGTGCTCCCTCTGCAAATGTATACCATCTGTTGTGTTGGGTTGATGGTCATATCTATGCATACTGTTGTAAGTAATCCTGAATGTCTATTACTAAGCCATATCTGTGTTTAAACTGCAACGCCATAGGCTATATGGGTTTGGAGGTCCCGGCAGAACCTGCTGTCCCATTTCAGCTGACTATGGCACTGGGCACCAGCACATCTGAGGCCCAGCCTTGGACCTCAACCTCTGTTGGCTCTGCACCACCTTCTGGTGGTACCACCACTGAGGATGGGGCATGTCCCCCCTGGGAGCAGGGCCAGACAGGAACATTTCTGCTGTTGTGCGGTCCTGGACGTGATGTGTTGGGGGCTCATTAAGGGGTTCTGAAGCCAGATATGCAAGCTCAAGGGTGGAGTGTCACATTTACAGGGTGAGGCTGCCCCTCCTGGACAGCCCCCAGCACTGCCTCCTTTGCAGCTGTTTTGGTGCAGTGGCAGCTGCCCATGGCTGGGGACCTCCATCCCACTGTTCCCATGGGCTTGTGAATGCCGAACACCCATCCCCATCTGAGGTGTATCCCCCCATATGTGTCATATACTGACCCTGTATGCTGTGTTGTCTGTGATCCAACCCTAACTATCCTCCACAGGCATACATACTCTCCTTCCCCCACATCCCACTCTCACCCTATGGAAACATAAGGCCAATCGGTTCCTAGGACAACATTTGCCCCATACATAGCTGTCCATTTCACACATGTTCCCACTGGATACATGTAACCCTTGTAATATGCATCACAACATACTCCTGTTATCCTCACCCTTGTCCCTCAGGCACATGATCCTGGTATGCACATCACTCCTAAATGGACCAGGTACACATGATGCGGACGACCCCATTGTACACACAACACTACCGGTCCCTCTATGGTTACCCCATTTACCTTTATCATGATGATGATGTTGCACACAGCACCTTGCAAGAGTAATGTTCTCACATAATGATTGGACAGGTACTGTTGTGTTAATGTACATTACATGCACAGTGTGATGTATAAGGCCAATGTGCAACTGTTTGTGTGTATGAATGACACATGTCTGTCTGAGGGAGTCTTGATATTACATAGGACAACACCACTACATAATAAAGGCGTTGCTGGTGTTTCCCTTTTCATTCATTTGTAATGCTTTGTTGCCACATGGTATGTTCCTGATATATCTCTATATATGTTTGTACCTATATGCTGGACATAAACACCCACACATACATCTACATGATGGGATACATTCCTATACTGTTGAATGACTGCACTGTATGACATGTTTGTGATAATGTCCGATGTCTGTATATCTGCCATGGCGTATTGGTAAATCACATTAGCTGTGTGTGCAGGGTCCTGGTTCCGGGCCTTGCAGAGGCCATTTATTTTGTTGCAGTGCAGAACAAGGCCATTGGATACGAAGGGATTAAGTCACATTAAAGCAGTTGTGAGCGGGTGTGCATGGGTTTGCGCGGTATTAAGCAATGCTAACCTCTGGTTGCAGCTTCTTACACTCAGTTAGCCTCTACATTGCTTTGCCAGTGTAACACTTGCATACTGGTGCCCAAACAGGCATACACCTGCTCGCTCCCGCACTTGCAAATGCACTGACATTGGTGCTTGCATCTGACACTCACACCCTTGGGTGGGAGCAAGGACCACAATATTACCTTGTGATGCCTATTACATCGGGTTACATGCCTACAGTATCAGGAATGGCTGCCCATTAGGCGACGGCATGCCATTCAACTGTACGGAATCAGAAGCCTGTCCAGTGTTTTATTAATATTATTTGTGTGTTCCTCTTACAATCTGCACCCATCTGGCTGATACATGAGAAGTGAGACTCTTCAATACAGACAAGTAATTAGGTTTGGGACCCGCATCCATCAGCCGAGTCATGCTACTGCATACCTATTATTCTATCATCTTTTTAAGGTAGTCAGCAGAATATGTGCTTTCTGTCCTTATCAGACCTCTCATACAATTGGGGAAAAATGAAGACTGAATCAGGGATGCTGCATAACAACATCAGGGACACATTTAAATTATTGGTGCTATTAACCTGACACACTGACAGATTCAGAGCATATGTATTCATACACATTGTCTGAGGTACATGCTGTTTATGACTCTTAATTGTTGTTGTTATTCTTTGCGTGTAATCCACCACCTTTCCTCCTAATATCACTAGGTCTAGGAGGGTTTAGGTGGGACAGAGTTAGAATCTGAGTCGAAATCAGGGACGTCCCTGGTAATCGGGGACAATTCAATGGTATGGTCCCTATGTGTTCCCCCAATAGTTTATGGCCTATCCAGTGGATGTGCTCTTAGGGGTTGGGAGGTATGGGTGTCAACTATGCCCATATCTAGGAATATTACTTACATCCCCGGGGTGGTTCTAATATGGCTCTGCCAGCCAACACCTGCACGCCTAGGCCCATAATCGCATACCCATAGTTCCCCCACCTACCACTCCTCTACAGCACGCATCCTTACTGTGGGTGCAGGTGGGGTATAAACACACCACTACACACTGCCCACTCTTCGTGTGTCAGGACACATGTCTTACATTGTGTCGACCCATGGATTATCAGGCTTGCACAACCTACTGGTCCATGTACATCTACAGCCTAGTTTGATAAATCATTACCAGGACTGGCTCCGATCATTAATTTTGGTGTCCCACAAGGGACATCGATGTCTATGTTTCAAGTTTAGACCTTGCAGGTCTCTCCCACTGGTAGTATCCTGCTGGTGGTCTGGAAAGCAGTGGTGTGTTTACCTTTATTGTGTGTCTGTATGTCTCACCGGCCAGCTGAGTGGGGTGGGAGGTGATGCTATGTGTTACATGTTTGTTTATTTGACCTCCTACCACCATATGCATGGCCTGTGAACATATGTTACTCGTAACTGCTGTATCATATGCTAGCTATATACATGTGTATATTTATTATAACATATATATATATATATATATATATATATATATATATATATATATATATATATATATATATATTTACATTAATATATACAGATATATCTGCATATGTATGCATACATGTATATTTATATCTTGCTGTCTCTATATATATATATATATATATATATATATATATATATATATATATAAAATTTAACGATATATGGGTCTATGGTTGTCTGCATATGTATATATTTATATGTGGGTATGTATCTGTATTCTTTCTCTGTATGTATACATTCGTACTACGGTGAGGGAGAGGCATATCTCTGTCGCTATGGGTAGATATACTCACACATACCTCTACATATATACTTCCACATCTGGTTATTCCGCTCCTTGCCATATATTACCCTTTGCTTTAGTGGGTCTCGCAGTGGGTGTGGCTGCTCGGGCAATGCCTCTGCCCAATGAATACATTCACTTGCATCTCTAGGGCTGTCCATATTAGCCCACATCAGCCAACACCTGCACACCTAGACCCATAAGTAGCTACCCATAGTTCCCGCACCCTCACCTCCTCAACAGCACCCATCCTTACTCTGGGACCTGGTCTATTCTGGACACAACACTACACGCTGCCCACTCTCTACTTCATGGGACCCATTTCATGCAATTGTTTTGGCCCATGGGTCATCAGGGTTACCCACCCTTGAATAACGAGTGTGTATACACCGCAGACAAAATGGCCGGTCTATCACCTTCTTTTGGTTTGGGCAATTTTTGGGGTGTCCCGCAAGGGACACTCCAGTCTGTGTTCCATGATTAGAATCCACGGGTGCACTGTGTACCCCTCCCCGGTTGTATCCTGCCTGTGGTCTGGAGAGCAGTGGACACTTTACATTGATTGCATGTATGTTTCCCATGTCCGGCTGTGGGGGGGGAGGGTGGAAGGGCATGCTGCATGTTTTATGTTTCTTGCCTGGGCTCCTCACCTCCATTTGCATAGCCTGTGAACATATGTCATTCCTGTGTGCTGTTTCCTATCATAGCTTTATAGCTCTGTATATCTACGCACACACACACAAATATATATGTATTTATGTATGTATATATATATATATATATATATATCTATATATATATATATATATATATATATATATATATATATATATATATATATATATATATATATATATATATATATATATATATATATATATATATATATATATATATATATATATATATATATGTCAACTATATATATATATATATATATATATATATATATAGATATATATATATATATATAATGATGTATGTATATGTATGTCTGCAACTATATATATCTATCTATATATATATATATATATATATATATATATATATATATGTATATATATATATATATACATATATATATATATATATATATATATATATATATATATATATATGTATGTGTGTGTGTGTGTGTGTGTGTGTCTGTAAACCAATACATACCCTGCGCATAAGCACTTACACATGTGTAATGGTGTTTATTTATGCTTCACCTGCATACTAGTGCCTTATTCATTATGACACTGACACTTCACTCCGGTTATCTTGTAATCGATATTTAGCAGGTTATACAGCGGACAGATGTCGCAATATGTTCATGTACGGATTGCCGATGGTAATTGGAATATGATACAGTGTGATTCGGTATGAGAATGTCTGTTTGTTAGGGGGTTGGTCTAACGAATGCACTATTGCTGTGCTGCTCCATATGCACATATACCCATATACCCATGGTTCCTGGTTCCCCAAACACACCCCAATGCCTCCTTAACACTGCTGTCATCCATTCTCCTGTTGGATTTGTGGTGTATCGACACCACTACACACTGGCCACTCCCTACACCTATAGAGCCATCCCGTCAATTTACTCACTCCATGTATCCTCAGAACACCCATACGTTTAGTCCACAAACATTGGTCACTCTATCTATACTTTATTACATCCTTACTCCCGTTAACATGACACTACAATTCATTAATATGTGTGACTATGTGGTATCACACACGTTACACAAGGGAGCCTAATTATGTATGTGTTCAGCGTATTTCTTTTACAATTAGACCGGTTTAGTACTTGGTGTTGCCGTAGCGGGCATTTCACAGGAATGATTCCATGTGTGGGGAAGCCCTCACATTTGATTATCATCAGCACAACACTGACCTTTGACACTGTGCACATCTCTGTGTTCTAGCAGTTTCGTCCCATCCCTCTTCTGCACAGCCTATTATTCCATCTACTGTCGATGTTTGTATTTGCACATTCCTATTATTTATGTCTACAAATGGAATGCATGTGTTACAGAGAATGTACTTCATATTGATGTCTGCATGTGTGTATGCATATATACCTACTACAAACTCGCTGACCTCCACGGGGCAGTCCATTTAGAAGCGGGCCATCCAACCCTGGCACGCCTGGATCCATAATTTCATACCCATAGTTCCTCCACCCCACCCATGTTCAAATTACACGTGTAACTTCTATTATCCACTTGTTATCACAGCCATGACACACCTCCAAACATTGCCCTCTCCAGAGCATTGTGGGCCCTACACATATGTTGTCCCATTCTCAGGCTCTCCCACCATTTAGTCTTTGAACATACCTGCCCTTGCTTGTGTAATGGTCGGAAGCCTAAACGCTCGATATAATTTTTGGGTAGTCCCAGCAGGGACTACCCTCTGTCTGTGTGTAAAGTAGACTTAGCAATTCAACTATGTTACTCCCACTGGTAATATCCTGCCTGTGGTGTGAGTAGCAGTGCTTTGCTCACTCCTGGCCAGCTTGATATGGCATATGCTGACAGCACTCTATGTTACTATAGTTGCTGTTTATTCCCTTCTCATCCCTTGTCTATGCTTTATTGTTACGACGTTCATTCGTTTTATATATATATATATATATATATATATATATATATATATATATATATATATATATATATATATATATATATATATCTGTGTGTGTATATATAGATATACATATATATATATATATATATATATATATATATATATATATATATATATATATATATATATATATATATATATATATATATATATATATATTAATTACATCTGTACATACTCATATACATTTCCTATGCTGGGCGCTGCTTACACCCGCGCAAGCGCACTCGCATATGCTTACTGTTTGTTATATATGTTTACTGCCGCTTATTTGTGCTTACTTGTGCCTTATTCATTATGACAGTATCACTTTGAAAGGATCTGGTTAAAAATCCCATGCGATACTCAAGTTCACTTTTACATGTTATTATGTCGGTTTTACAGCAGAACGACATTCATTCCACATGGAAAATGATATGTGCTATAGTCGAACTTGAACCGTGAATGCTTGTTTGTTAGGTGGATGCTCTAACCACTACACTATTGGTATGCTGCTTCATTTATATGTATACCCATGGTTCATAGTTATCTGAACGCATGCCTCAACACTTCACTAACACAGTAGTCATCCATTCTCCAGTTAGGGAAACCGCACCACTACACATGCGCCATTCCCTACTGCTTTGGACCTGTCCCACATGTTGACTCACTCCAAGTATATTCAGACTTCACAAGCCTATAGTCCTGGCACATACGTTCATATAATGGTCAGGGTGTTCATATAGTCATCTGGTTTTAGGCTTGTCCAACTGGGGACAGGACTGCCCTGTACCCATTTGAACATCAGACTTAGTATGTGGACAAAGTTAGTTCTACTGTTAGCATCCTACCTGTGGTTAGAGACGCAGAGGGTTTGCTCACCTCTGGCCAGCTTGATATGTCAAGCACTAGATAATACAAGTGTTCCGCTGCTGTTTTCCTTTGCATTCATTATGAATGCTTTCTTGTGCCCATGTTCGTTCTGTAGATATATATATATATGTGTGTGTGTGTGTGTGTGCGTACATACGTACGCATGTATATACATCTACATGATTAATTACTTTGATCATACTGTTGAATGACTGTGCTGTCTGCTAATGTTTGTGATATCATCAGAGTTAGGTATAACTGCCATGGCTTAGTGGTAAATCACATAGATTGTGATGTGTAGGGTCCTGGCGTCGAGCCTGGCCGAGGCTGTTTATTGTGTTGCTGGGCAGAACAAGGGCCATTGGACAAAGGTTGAGTTCAACACTTTTCAGCAGCAGTTTTCCATTTAACCACCATTTCCCTTCATGCAAACACCTTCTACATTCTTACTGTGATACATCACCCCATTTCACATTTCAATAGTATTGTATCGTTATACAGCATAAAATTAGCAGGATATGCTCGTATATGGATTACGCATCATAAATGGTGTGTGCTGCAGTCAAACCTGCAACGTCTGCTCGATAGGCGGATGCTATAACCACTACACTAGTGCTGTGCTGCTTCATTTGCATGTATACCCATGGTTCATAGTTACCAGAACAAACACAGCAAAACATCACTAACACAGCAGTTATCCATTCTCTGGTCGGAAATAAACCACACCATTACACATGCGCCACTCCCTACTGCTCTAGACACGTCCCGTATGTTGGCTCACTCCAAGTATATTCAGACGTCCCAAGCTTATAGTCCTGAGTTTATTGAAACTGGCTTCACTTGAATTTCATGAAGAAATCAGTACTCATACTTGATAGGGTGAGCAGTAAGAGATCACCAAGTTGTATTCTGAAAAATTATGTCATCATTGCTTTTGGAATTTGTTTACTCCCTAAAAACCTACTCTGACAGCCATTGTATCACATAGAAAATGGGCTATCTATAAAGTTATGTGCAAATATTTTTTGTTAAAATATATATCAAGTTTTACATTTCTTTGATGTAAAACAGATCCTACACAAGAATTTTAATGCTTTGTCTAAATATGCATTATTGTATACTATGAAAAAAAGAACGAGAGATGTACGTTTTGTGTTTGTTGATGCATCCTGCCCCACCCACTATCTTTTTTATGTCTGAGGTTTGCTGTATTATCCTTTTCCAATTTCTTACAGTTGTAATCACTTTTTGTGGCTTGAATACCTAGGAATATAAATAGTACAGAACATGCAATGAAAAAGTAGAAGTTGCCTACCTGATTCAACCAAAAGTGATTATTGATGAAAAAGGTGCTGTTTATTTCCTGCAGCGCAGTGATCTATTTGTATGCAGCACGCACAATGTTTAACATGTAATACATTTAGCAATATAGTGACAGAAAAATGCATCTTGAAGGAATAGAAGCTTCATTCACTAAGTTAATAACACAGTTATTTTTCTTTTCAATAGTAGAGTTGATATTTCAAACCATAAAAACAACAATGCATATTTTCTAATAGCTCTAGGTAGACTTCCCTGGAGCTAGATATTGTGTAGAACCAGAAGAGACATGTAAATGAAATACTTCATATTTTATTAGAGTTCATTTCTTGCACTCGAGTCCAAGCTCTCAAAAAACAATCTCGACGCTGAGGACTTGAGTGCATTATAGCTCCATTAGGCTGCTGTTCATCTTCAAACTGGAATATGACATCAGACTAGTAGCCATAGACATAACGTGCTGTTTGTTCTTGAGCCCAAAAGTGAGTGCAGGCAAGCAGCTGTGGGGAGGGATTGGGATAAATCTTTTTTTAGGATTAGTTAGAAGGGTTAAGGATTAGGGAACAGGAGGGAGAGTTTAGGGTTAGGGACCAGGAGGTAAGATTTAGGTTTAGAGAGCAATCTGGGAATTTAACTTTAGGAAGGGCGCTGGAATTTCAGGTTTAGGAAATTGGAAGGGAGTTTTAGGGTTAGGGACTGATCACAGAATTTAGGTTTAAGGAGTGGAGTTGGAGTTTTAGGTTTAGGGAGCAATTGAGGACTTTACGTTTATTAAGGGGCAGGGGGAGTGGAGGTTTACAGTATGGGACCAAGGAGTTGGGACGTGAACTGAGTGGGACTTATAGGTTTACAGTTTACTTTCATGTAGGACTAAACAGCTTCTGGAACAGGTATTGGGAGATTTATACAGGAATGGGAGATCAGGTTAATGGGACTTAGAGCACTTGCTTTTCGAACAACTGGAAATGAGCAAATGTACCGTGCGATATTAACACACAATCAATTGTAGAAGACCCATTTTATTAATCAACAGCATTTCCATGTTTGCAGTATTTGTATTTAGCATTTTCTTTGTTGAGTTACAGTCACAGGATTTATTTGTGATGATATGTGTACAATGTGCTGCTGTTTTATTTTGTGGATTTTTTACACAGAGTAATGTCAGCATATCCAATCAATGATATGATCATTTGTTTTTATTTTCAGTGGAATTTACCTAAACATTAATTTCTCTTTCTTGAACACTGGACGACCCAAGTATTTTTTTTTATATATATTTATTTTAAATATGACAACTATGTGGAAGGCCACAGTCATATGCACACAGAAGTTGCTGAAAAAAACATTAGTTCATATATCCATTTTCATCTGTCTCTAATGTCAACAGTCATGCCAAGACGGCAGTTAAAGCTATATAAATGAAAAGAGGCTACTATGGCCTGTCTTAGGTGATGACTAAAGTCAGCACTATCTGAGCATCATAGGTACATTTGAATACCATTTCATATTGAGATCAGGATGAGTCCTACTAGGGAATGGGTAACAAATATTATCTAAATAACACTGAACATTGAGGAAAACAAATATTCCATCTCAAGAACAGCATAGCATAACCACATTACTCCATTACATTGTAATTCATTTATGGTACTGGCTATATTGTTTTGTTTTGTGATGGGAATCACATTATTATAAAATATACCTTAATTTCTTTGTCAAGAATCATGTACAAAGACATTATAACATTAACCATCCATCAAACAATACAAGATACCATACCGAAAATAAGTTTGAGGTCTTAATGACATATAGGTTCATACTAAGCTAACTGCCCTTGTGTGCCATTTTAAGCCTAGTCAATTATCCCTTGTGAGATTCAAACCCTGCACCTTGTGCTTGTAAGGCAAACAGCTTAACCATTAGGCCACCCTGGTACTATACAGTTTTACATAGATACAGGTATCTGTGCAGTAAGCACAGAAAGACCATCAGACAACAAAATCACTGCTCCTGCTTCATGTAGATTAAATGAAAGTCGAGTCCCTTCTGCTGTCAGTATTTAGATTTATATGCAACATCAGTCTTTTGACATCAGAGGAAGAGTACTTTTTGTTAAACCACTGCACTGACACAGTATTTAGAGCATTTTCCAGTGTTCTGATAATCTGAGCTGTGGGGAACCATTAACTTCATAATAGCTTTCAATGATTCTTACTGCTGTACGTGTCATGAGCTTTGTGCTTCCCTTTCAATGGACCTCTAATAAATTACACAGAACATGCAGAGGTAAGCAAGCACTGCCTCATTCCATCTGTAGCATCTGCCAAAAGAACATTATTGGAACACTTAATGGTAAAACACAGCTAAGCATCAGCACTTAATGTGAGTTATGACCTAAAGAACTACTGCTTCAGAATGCTACAGAAAAGCCCTAAATCAAAAATCATACCAATAAAGACACCTGACTGTTTCTCTTTTGCAGTAAACTTCTAGTGCAGGTTAATCAATAAACATGCTAGCTGGGCTTCTGGCTGCAAATCTACACATTGTCAGTAATTACTGCGGCAAAGGTTAAACAGTAAATAGGAATATAGAGTATGACGTTAAATTAACTCTGATTCTATAAAGCAAGACAGACAAATGTTGTCTCTACAATCTAACAAAGACACTAATGAGGTGTGAATGAGTCATATATATGTTGACCTCTGGTTGATTCTCATGAACTTTTCGGCAAATCCGTGACTTTAGTCAAACCACTTAAGGTTTTTAGTGAAGTCATTTTGGAAAATGGCACTTGTCCCTAAGTAACCTTACTCAGTTACTAAGTGTAAAACAAAATTGTAGGAGGCTGCTTTGTAAGTAAATAGGTACAAAAGCAAGCCTTACAGTGTTGTGAACACAGATGTTCTGATAAACGATCTCATTTGAAAACCAACTGTGGTGGAACTTCATATTTCAAGCCCTTACTGACAGCTCAAATAACTGTGCTAATTTAATACAGTTATTTCCTCTAGATGCAAATCCATGACTCTGTCAGCAGGTTGTCAGTCTTCAAGATGACTGCAGTTAGTAAATGCTGACTCCTGTATTATATGCACTGGAGCAAAATATTTCTCATTATCCCATCACTTAAGTTAAATTCCCATCTTAGCCCATTTATGGCACTAAAGACTTAGTTGGTGGAGATGTCTTCCCTTAAATGTTAGTGGAACAGAAATTTCCTTTGGTTTGATAATGGCACATTTTATCTTAATTAAAAATAAACTCCTGCTCAGGTTTGTAAATCTGTGTCATTATTTTACAAGTCAAAGAATCACACTACTCAAATGTCAGTGCTGGAAGAAACTGCAGTTAATAAACAAGTGTGATACTTGGCTGTAAAACATCTGCTTCCCCAGTCACTGAGCAGATTACAGCACAATGTGTCTTATGTCCTTGATGAGTACTCATTCATTGCAAGGAAGCACCGGAAATGAAAGTCATAGAGTACGTAGTCAGTGTTGTTTATCCCAGACTTGGTTAAAGCACAGACTACCATTACGTTAATAATCACATGCGGAATTTTTAAAATGAAATACAGATAACAGGATATTCCCTGTGTCTGAGGTGGTACAATTCTGTCATGGAGACATATAAGTGGCAAGTAGACACTAGGCATACAAAGCTCAGGGGAGGGGTTACCTTTTTATAAAATATTTTATTTAAATTACTCTCAGTTGATTTCCATATTCAAAATTATATACAATATTATTAATATAATGTTTTACCCACCCTGATTATTTCAAATTATCCAATATAGCACACTTTCTTTCTTTAAAAATGAGTTCTACAACTGGATGGGTTTCCACAAATACACCATTGGAATAACTGTCTTGTTCCTCCTAGAAAAGGGAGGCTAAAGTCTTAGGCTGGTTACTAGCAAGGCATAAATAACTACTGGGCCTAACTGCATTATATATTCTATGATTCTGTGATTATGATTTACACAATTGTCAGTGTAACATGATATAGTCCATGACCTGACCAGTAATGCTACACAAAAATTAAAATGGCTGAGACCATATATAAATACACCCCTAATAGTAGTCACAGTGGTTAGAGACTTGGGAACATATGTTGACAATGACTTGTTAAGAAATCATCCTATATTGCACATCTTATAAGCAAGGGTGTGGTATCCTGGCCCAAGGATGTCATTGTCAAATGGTACTCAGTCCTCAATAGGCTAGTCTTTGAGTATAATGCTCTCTTTGGTTTACACCTGATCAGTCATGCAGTCCTACATGCCAGCTTACCTCTTTTACTTCTAAAAGATTGTCTGACTCTTTCCATGACATATTCTAAACGCAAAATCAAGAGCAAAAAAAAAAAAAAAAAAGAAAGAAAATTGTACACTTGCTCTATTGTGTCATACATCTATACAAACCACATAGTTTTGAATTTATTGTTAATCACACAAGTATACTCAAACTCTTTGTGACAATTTGTGGGTTTTCTTTCTAGCATAAAAGGCATCACAAGATTTCACATGTTGCCATATTTAGGCCCCACTGGTAGCATCCTCAAGAATCCATACCACCTTGCTAAACAGGCATTTTCAAATGTCTAGAGCTTTACTCAAGGGGTCTCTAGCGTAGTCATATGCCTAAAAAAGTCTCATTCTACCAGGGACCTATTTTCCTCTTTTTATATAATATTAGTGTGGATAGGAACCATCTCTCTAGTATCTGAAACTGTTGAACAAGCAGATAGTACCATCTACTTAAACAATTCTGACTTTTGCCCAAACCTCTGCATTTACCCTAATGCCTTCTTTCTGAAATGATTTTGACTGCAGTAAAGTATTTACTACCTGGTCAGCCCTTATCGCTCAAATTTGTACAGACCATGCTCTCCCCATACTTCACCACACTGCATCATTTAGACCATGAGGCATTCATTTTTAAAAGCCTTAGTGAGTATGCAGCCCTTTCCTGCAGAACACTTTGTCATGCGAAACAACTTGTCTTGTGATATCACATATTTTTGCATTTACATTTATTTTATTTTAATTTGTTAAATGGGGTGGAATACCAACTTCATTGGACCATTTCTGACACTCAGACCAGGAGAAAACAACAACGAAGAGTCAGCATAAAAGTTTATGACAAACATGCAAGGGAACGTGGATAGTACAATCCATGTGATGATTGCATATACTCACACAGTCTTAGCTGTGGAAGAAAATATAGTCTGAGTGTTGCAATATGAGCAAGGAATTAAACATTATTTATAACAGATGGTTTATTTACAGTTATCAAAAAGATTGGTATGGAGTGGGTGTAGTGGTTTGAAAACAGACTGAGTAAAAACTACATGGAAATTACTGGAATTGCTTTCTGTAATGTTTCCTGGATATGACAGCCTATGTTCCATTCAGAAGGGATTAGAGAAAAGTTTGATTTTGTAGCAAACTGCGTGAGTTTTGCTTCTATGCTTGTTTAATTTATTGATTTGCACCTAGACAGAGATGTGAATGAAGTCTTGATCTAATTATTTCTTGATAACAGATGTTGAAAGGATGGATCTGAAAATCATCACATCATCAGTATACATGATTAATCATGCATGAGGAAGGTAATCTGGCAATGTTTTAATAATGACTGTGAAAATGATGGGAGGTAAGATGGACAGTTGAAGAACAATTTAATTATGGGGGAGCTGTAAAAGATATTGCTACTTCTATTTTCACTGTAACATTTGTACTGTATAGTACCTCCTTGAATAAAGGAAGGGTACAGTTACTAATACCTGCTGTTATAAGATGGTTAAGTAACAGTCAGTGAGCTACATGTTCAAAGGATTTGGGCGAATACTGTTCTGGTTAGGTTGCCTGTCTCCAAGTTTGTCAAGGTGTACAAAGCAGTCATAATGCTTCTCCCAGGCCACAAGGCATGTTACTCATGAGAAAGCATTGTATACTTAGATGCATTCACTTAGTATATCCACTATTTGTTGTTAGGAAGCCCATATTGATAACTTAACTCCAAAAGTGTTTTGAATCAATAACGCCCTATCTCCATTAACTAGTAGGTTTTTAACCTCATGCATGATGAATTTGTGCTAGATATAAACACACCTATAGATCAACGTATGTGTATATACTTAAGAAGCTATTCAAGGGCTTGCACAAGTGTATAAATACTGAGCACATACAAGTCTGACTGCCATTTTGTAGTAAGCAGTTTAGATGTAAGTATGTATGCATGTAAGATCCGTCTGTCAATTAGTTTGCTCATAATGATGCTGCTATCCATCCTGATGTCTTTGTATGTATTAAAGCATCTACACGAAAACCCCAGCCTTCTTGTCATATGTCTTAGAGACAAACAAGTAACATGGTGTCAGAAGTTGGATATCTAAAATGACATGGTATAAGAAAAGGCATGTCTAAAGGACAAGGAACCAGAACCAGCATATCAAAGGGGCATGAAGTTGAAAACGACTTTGATAAAATCACTGGAAGCACTTGCTTAGAGCTGGTGGAATATACAGGAGTGAAGCATTCCTAAATGTGCAAAACTTCGCAAAACAGGTCAGAAAGGAATTTCAGGTATTAAGACTTGCTCAGCACTATTTTTTTGCATAATATGAAACAAGGCATGCAGAGTGTTCTAAATGATTTTCCCATAATCAAATATGTACAATATTGACAGAAATATTCAAATTACTGTGGAAAAGGTTTGATATAAAGTCCAAATTGCATAAAATGAATAAAATAAAGGGAAATGACCACATTTTTGCAAAGCATATTTATTTTTCATATTAAGCAAAGGTATTTGAGTTATCAGAAGTCTATAAAGTGTCTGCATGTTTGTGTAGTGTTACAGTAAAGCTATTTCACAGTGTACAGCCATTACAAGGCATATTTTGCAAAGCACAGCCATTACAGGGCATATTTCCTAGAGTACAGCTATTACAGAGCGTACTTGTGCTAAGTATAGTATTTCGAAGAGTTTATTGTGCATTCAAATGTTGTTAGAAGCTCACAAAACTGTTTCTTCATACATAATTACAAGGGTCATATTTTCATTGAGTTTGTGTATACTTTGTGGGCATGGCAGACAGATTTTGAAAACCCAGTGCACTTGTGTTTGACAGTAATATTGTTGAGAGGTTCTCCTGTTTGATTCTCGGCTGGAGTGCGGGGAGTGACTTCTATGTGGAGTATGCATATCCTCCCCGCGGTTGGGTGGGCGTTCGAAAGACATGCATAAATGGGCTTGCCTTCATTGAAGGTTGAACGTCGAGCTGGCACCTAGGCATTCATGAAAATCTACTGCCAATCATTAGTGGACCGGAGATCCGCTGTGGCGACCCCTAACCAGGAAAAGCCGAAAGGCAACAACATTGTTGAGAACTGGAGAGTGTTTGAGTAAGAGTACTTTTTATTCAGGCTGCATTTTTTGATAAAGATGACTGTACAAAGACATTCATTTTACTTATTTTAGCTGAGTCAGAAGCTACAGAAAGGGAACATTCATTTGTGTATGTTCCTCTATCTATACTGGAGAGGGGGAAACCGTCATATTGTTGTAGAGACTGAGTCAAGGGAGGATCAGAGTGCTCAAAAAAATGTAAATTTAGAGCAATGTGTAACCCCCAGACAAATGTTACAATGGAAAGGCACTTATTTTACACAAGGAATCAAAATCCTGGTGAAAAGTTTGCACCATATATAATTGACCTGAGAAATAAAGCTAAAACATGCAGCTCAGGTGATTTAAGGGATTAATTGATAAAGGACAGACTTGTGTGTGGTATAAACGATGATGCAATGAGAAAGATTTTGCTTTGTGACAATGATTTAACTTTGAATAAGGCCATTGAGATTTGTCAGATATATGAGCTCATAGAAAAGCACACAAATATGCTTACAAATGACAGCACCTCTAGAAGGCACAGTGATAAAGTTCATGTTGATAGTATGCAGCATGTTATTAAAAGAAACAGGCCTAAGCACATGCCATCTGTAACCCCTGCAGCACTCCCTGGTAAACCCCAGAACTTTCCAGCAAATTCCAGAAGTTGCACAGTCACTCAAAGCATGGGCCCCAACCTAGTTTTATTGCCAGCTGTTGTAATTGTGGTGGTAATCATGAATCTAAAAGGGAAAAATGTTTAGCTTTTTGTCAACAATACCAAAAATGCAATAAATGGAATAATTTCAAAAGCTTTTGCAAATCAGAAGGCCCACATTCTTTATTAAGAGGGAACATTTTAAGAAATGAGTTGATCAGTTAGACAGTGGCAAGCTTATTCTTTATGTTGATGGTGTGTCAGTGCTTCATAAAATGGTCAATGCAGTAGATTTAACGGCAAAGAATGAAGTATTTTGTACTGTTCAGATAAATGGCAAACTCATAGAGCTCAAAATTTATACAGGTTCCAAGTGCAATGTTATTATGTCAGTAAAAACATTTGTCAGAGTATGTAAGGTGAAAGGCTTGATTTGGCAAGGTGTGCAAAACTTGTTGCTTATGGAGATGAAGAAGTTCAAAATGAACACTCAGTAGTGCTTTCATGTTACTCTGCTGAAAGAAGCTATGACTTGTTATTTTATGTGGCCAAGTGGCACATCCAGTTATTATTAGGGCTCATAGACAGTTGGAAAATGGGACTGCTTTCATTTAATAAGGAAGTCATTCATGTTAGCATAAAAGACCACTACTCTAATTTCACCCAGTACATTTTTTCTGCCTATGCTGATCTGTTCCAAGACAAAGTAGGCAAGCTTCCAGTTCATAAAGTTAGACCCAGAGGTCAGTCCAGTTATCAGGTCAGCATGTACAGTTCCAATAGCCATGCAGCACAGAGTCAAAGACGAGTTAGACAAAATGATGGGACAAGGTGTGATTTGTCCACTAGAAACTCCAACTGAGTGGATATCTTCCATGGTGGTAGCTCATAAGAAAAGCTCAGATGACATCAGAATATGTATTAACCTCCCAAAATTTGAACAAATCATTAAAAAGACCTCATCATCCAATGCACACAGTCAAAGAAGTTGCAGCCTTGATACCAAATGCCACTATTTTTTTTTGTTTTACATGCAAAGAGTTCATTCTGGCAAAATCAGCTTGACAAGAAATCATCACTGCTCACTACATTTAGTACTCTGTTTGGTAGGTATAGCTTTTTGAGAATGCTTTTGCGATACATTCCGCAAGTGAAGTCTTTCAACATGCAATGGAACATTTCTTTTTTCTTGGTAACCTTGTGCTATTATAGTAGACAACATACTAGTAGGAGGTCCTGAGGAAGCTGAACATAACAGAAACTCCAGAAACATTCTAGAAAGGGCACGTCAAGTGAATTTTAAGCTCAATGCACAAAAATGAAAGTTCAGGCTACAAGAAGTTACTTAAGTTGGCCATTTATTTATGAGTACAGGCCTACAACCAGACCCTTCCAAACAGCCATTCTCGAGATGACAGCATCAGACAATGTTCAAGCCCTGCAACATTTCCTTGGCATGGTGAACTACTTAGGCAAGTTCATTCCAGACTTTCAACTATCAGAACCACCCAGAGAGCTGACACATAAAGATGTATCCTGGTCTTGGGTAGAGCAACACCAAAGAGCATTTGAAGTCCTAAAATGAGAACTGCTAGTCCACCAACACTCAGATACTATGATGTTCACAAGCCAGTAACACTTTTCTGTGATGCTTCTAAATTTGCTTTAAGAGTAGTCATTCTACAAGAGGATCAGCCTGTTGCCTACACATCAAGAACTCTTATCCAAACTGAGATGCAGTATGCCCAGATTGAGAAAGAGCTTTTGACAATTGTGTTTGCATGTTCGAAGTTCCATGCTTATGTTTATGGTAGACCTATCCAGATCAAAACAGACCACCAACCATTAGTCCCTGTATTGAGAAAGCCAATGTATTCAGCTCCAACAAGACTGCAATGTATGATGCTGACATTGCAAAAGTATAATTTCAATCTTGTCTACAAGAAAGGCAAACTTCTTTATCTTGCTGGCACATTATCCAGATCACCCAGAAATACCACAGAACAGCATGAGAATGAGAACCAGAATTTTAAAGTGAGAAATTTTTCTTCCACACATCTTGATGAGCTGAGAGATCACACAGCCAATATCAAGTTTTACAAAGGCTACATCACTTTTTCAATCAAGGATGGCCATTAAAGCAATTTAGTTTACCTCAAGAAGTGAAACCTTATTTTCCATACAGAGATAAGATTTTGTCAAAGGTACCATTATGAAAGGTCTGAAAGTTATTGTTCCAAAGTCCTTGCAACCAGAGTACATTACTATCTTGCATCGTGTCATCTGGGAGTCAATTGTACCTAAAGAAGGTCGAGAGACCTAGCATTTGGGCATTCTATGTCACAAGACATTGAGACAGCACTTTTATCTTGTTCAGTGTGTAACAGTACCAAGCCACATCAACAGAAGGAACCACTTCATCTTAACCAAATTCCGTAACTACCTTGGTCGACAGTAGCTGCAGTCATTTTTGAGTGGAATGGTCAACATTATTTGGTGTTAGCAGACTTTTACTCCAATTGGTTCGAGATTGACCTACTTCCCAAACTAGCATCCAGTACTGTCATTACTAAGATGAAACTTCATTTTGCAGTCCATGGCAGTCCACACAAAATTATTTCTGATAACAGCACACAGTTTACAAGCCAACAGTTCAAAAGATTTGCTAAAGAATGGGACTTTACTCATGTTACAAGTAGTCCAGAGTACCCACAGTCAAATGGTTTGGCAGAATGCACAGTTCAAAGTGCAAAATAGTTACCAGAGAAGTCAAAACAAGATAATAATGATGTTTTCCTGAATCTCTTGAACCTCAGAAATATTCCTCATAATAAATATCTTGGTTCACCTGCTCATAAACATCTGTCGAGACAAAACAGAACCACCTTACCAATCAGTAGCTGATTGGTGGTTCCAGTTGTCAAGAAAAACAGAACAGTGATAGCCAATCTGTTGAAGAAACACTTAAACCAGAAGTCCTACTAAGATAAAAGCAGCAAACTACTCAATTCACTATGAGAGGGAGAAGTGAAGAGGATGCAGACATCCAAAGGTTATGATTGGATTGGTGTCATGAAGAATATTGGTCCAGAGCCGAGATCGTATATTGTAGAATTAGAAGGAACAGTTTTAGGTGGAATCAGAAGCATTTGACACCGGTGTCTGAGCCTATACCACAGCACATAGCTTGTGAGAAAGACTATCTCAGAGTGACTTGTGCAGTGTTCTAATTTCAGAGGAAGTTCCAGAGGACATTCCATTTCTATGATGAATTCAGAAGTTCCTTATATGAGTTGTGCACCTCAGACTGTTCCTGTTGCTAAACTTGGTCCAGATTGTTATGTTAGAAGATATGGTCAAATCTCTAAACCCTGTAGCAAATATGAAGCAACTTGGACATGAACATTGTGTTTTGTTTGCAATGTACATACTAATGCATGTCTATCTCTGATATTGTTTTGTATAAAAGGCAATCTTTTTAAGAGGGATGATGCAGATCAATGTATGTATAGATACCTTTAAGAAGCTATTCAAAGGATTGTACAAGTGTATAAATCCTGAGCACATGTGAGTCTGACTGCCATTTTGTAGTAAGTATTTGAGATGTAAGCATGTATGTATATAAGCTCTGTCTGTTAACTAGTTCGTTCATATTTAATGATGCTGCTATCCATCCTGATGTGTTTCTATGTATTAAAGCATCTAAATGAAAACCCCAGCCTTCTTGTCATATGTGTTACAGATGAACAAGTGACAACACCTATCATCTACAGCAGACCTCCAGCCATGATAATCCCCAAATGTTGCACTTTTCTTGGTTATGCCATCTCGTGCTTCTCCATTTGGCTGATCCAAACTTGATTTGCTGCTGAAAGATGATCTAGCAATGTTAAATCAATGTTCCCATTGTCTGCTATATTCTTCTGCAGAATTCTTTTATTCACGGCCCTAACTTTCTTTATCATAGACACATGTGTAATACTTCAGGCTCATTCCTGAAGTAATATGCCCTAGTTAACCATAACATCAAGTTCAGGATTCTTATACAACACCTGGACCCAAGCTGAGAAGCAATGCAAAAAAATACCTCTTATGTAACATACACCACTGGGACTCTCACTCTACCAAACTGAAGGCTTTTGTAGAACAAATAAAATACTTTCATCATGACCTCTCTTCTCTTTGATTTCTATAATTTTTGTGAAATATACACGCTTGCATACCAGTTATCAGCAGTTTGTCACTTATTCATTAACTCACATGCTTTCTTTTAAATAATAATTTCCTGGGCTGTATGAGCAATTGTGTAGTCTTTGAGTGAAGTCTAAACGACATTTATGTGTTACCATAACGAGCAGCAGTGCTAAACGCATATGCATGCTGTTCCATGCTTACATGAATGCAAACACATTTTTATGGCCAGCAATAGTGCTGGCAGGCATGAAAATGTGTTGAGCAGCTTGAGCTCACATGGTAACAAACAAGCTTGTCTATAGGCAAACCCGTTAAGAGTGCTTGTGCGGATGCCATGAAGAGCCGCGTAGGGGAAATAATGCAAGATGTCCCAGGCAAGGAAAGTCTATTAAGTACAATGTGCACATAAAGGAAACCTATGAACACAGAAATAAGTAAGAGTGGAGGGTAAATGTTCAAATTGTGCTAAGATAATTGATTTAAAGGTGCTTATGCCACAAAAACAATTTTGTAATAATAAAATTGTACAATATGTAAGTCATAACAATCAATGGTGGTCACACTTCCTGAACAAACATAAGTAAATAAAATCAGAAGTAATATTATAGGACGGGACAGTTACATAAATTAACATTGTAACAGAGGGGACTGCATGATATATGAATGTCATTAACACACTGAGTTAAAATGGCACTTGGCAAAGACAGTACATACATTATGAAATATTTGTATAGTGTACATTCGGTCAATATAACAAGTTGTAAAATGCGAATGTCTGAGAAACCACAATCTCCTTTTGCAAGAATCTAAATCATCCCATCAATGCTAACACTGAGCTGTGTATTAACTGCTCCAGGGCTCAACTCCACCATATGCTCTGCACCAAAAGTTTATATAAAAACAGCTTTATTCCAAAACCATCAGCTCCAAAGGTTAAGAGCTTTCATCCCTCAGTATTCACTCTGGGACTTTATCTTCCGGTTCTGATGAAGTCCCAGAGTGATAACTGAGGGATGAAAGTGCTTAGCCTTTGGAGCTGATGGTTTTGGAATAAAGCTGTTTTTATATAAACTTTTGGTGTGGAGCATATGGTGGAGTTGAGCCCTGGAGCACTTTTATTCATTTTTCTTTCATTTTATTTAAGTGCTCATTTGAAATGTTTTTTTTTTTTTTTTTTTGTGGTTGTATGTATTAACTGCGTATGCCACAGAAATAGGCATAAAACATGTAACAGGATGATTACCCTTGAAGGGAATTATGCACTTTAATATTCTAATGGTTATGCATACTGTACGTAGGTGTGTGCAGTGTTACAAATATAGGAGCAGTGTGTGACATATGTAATACCCTTGCATAAAGCACTCGTGCCTGACACAGTTGTGGTGCAGACAGATAAGAAGAGATACAAACACCACAGTGATGGAATGTATTCAAGAGAGCTGTGTATTGTAGGCATCTTCCACAGGAAGCAGCAAAAGATATTGTCACAAACAACTGAAATCAATGTGTGAATTATGAAAATATCCGTGATAACAAATGTCATATCACCATGTCACACTGATGGCAATTGGGTATTCTCATGCGCACACAATTGTGATCAGTCCTATATCAAAAGTCTTTGGCCAAGGAAGGTTTCTCTGTGTATATGTAGACGTACCACCCAAGAACTGCAGCACACTTGTGTAGATCACTGTACTCAATGCATGTGGCACAGTAGCACTTGCACCATGACACTGGCAGGACAAATTGTCTACTGCCATGAAATCCAAAGCTACGTTCATACGTGTTCGTGAAACATATCAAGGGAAAAGACTGATGTGATATAATGGTTGTTGTGTGATGTCAGTACATTCACATAAAATGAATCCCTAAGCTGTACCTGAACATCAAGCTGTACAAATCGTCCAACTAACAATATAACTATTAATCACATGTTCTGCAGCAGAACTGCTATCAAAGGTGTTGATCTTCAACTATGTGAAGTCATTAAATCGGTTGTACGTTATTTGCCCATAATTTTTATTTGATAAAACAGATGTGGGAGGCCTCTGCCACTCTATATGTACACAGTAGAACTGGGGGGGGTGTCATTCATACAGAACAGCTAAGGCCACAGATGCTTATAGTCACTCAATGCTGGTTTGGAACACTTGCTAAATATTTAGAAAATCAGGATCATAATGGGATCAATGAATGTGCCAGGGTATAAGTGCATTGTCAACTGTCATATATGTGAGTATGTGAAAGCATTACAGAATGTGTATGAATCAAGGAATATGTGGCCCCATAATTGCTTAAAAATAATCTTGCTGTATATCAGACAAAAATGCCTGAAACTAGATAAACCCAAATACACCTGTGGGACCCGGCTGTTGTCACTGTAATGGTAGAACAGAAATTATGTACAAGTGGGTATTGGAACACATGCAACAACATACACTACATTATCTCATGTTCAAATCCTGAGGAGGCATCTCACTGCAACTGGAATGGAAGGACAATCTATTCAAATGGCAGTATCAGTATTTAATACAACCTTTCAAATGGAAATTGAGAATAAACTCTTGTAAGAGTTAACAACATATACATATGAACCTAGCACATGTGGGTGACAACAGTTTTAACAACAAGTACACTGACTGTAACATCAACATTGAGATTTGAACTATATTCCTAACATCACAATCTAATGAAGGTTTGCTAAAACACAAATGCCACTTAAGATTAATTTTACAGTTGTGACACTGCACATGACATCAGCATTGTGCACCTTGATGCTTCAGCTAGAAAGTGTTTGCACAGCACAAGCACCCTGTATAGATATGCATCATACATGCATTTGCAACCTGTTTTGCACAGTAAGAGGAAGAATCATATTCACTTCACTCACTCAGAAGACAGCCAGTCCTGTATTTGAACTCCCTTCCTATATAATGACAGTCTACACACAAGGTTTTTATAGGCACATGCCACAGAAGAAGTCTGAGTGCATGTGAGCCACACTGCATCTTTGAATGTATGGCATTAGCTGTGTTATGAAAAGGACATGTGTGCAAAAATTGCTTCTACAGCCGTGTAGGATTCCAAATGTTGTCAATAATTAGAAGTATAACACATTCATAAATCCATTTACATTCTCACACACACACACACACACACACACACACACACACACACACACACACACACACACACACATTGACTGTTGTGCTATTGGAACCTCATTTCTATCTATTTACACAATCTAGAGGGCGTAGTACTTAATACAAGTCCCACTGCAAAAGTCTGACTTCTACAGTATGAGAGTACACTTTATAGGGGAAGGCATCAGCAATGTGTTGCAGAAAACATGATGTTGGGATAAGGGTCTGACTTTGATGTAGACTCACCCTGCTGTGTAAAATCATCTCCAGAATGTTATTTTACTGAGGTCAGCAGTACATAAGGTCATGTTCACACAACTCTATACACAACCCACATACACTCACAAGTTGACTGCAGTGAGATTAGAACCATCTACCTATCTAGTTGCACAATCTAGAGGATGCAGTACTTAATGCACCACCACCTCAGAAGTATGGCTTATACAGTGTGAGACTGCCCTTTATAGAAGGATGCTATCAGCATTGTGCTGCAGAGAAGATGATGTCAGGAGAAGAGTCTGACATTGATGTGGACTCACCCTGCAGTGTACATGGATGTGGGCTCACCCAGCAGTGTAAAAGTTTCTCCTGACTACTATTTCATTGAGGCCAGCAGTATGTAAGAGCATATTTACACAGCTCTATACAAACCCACACACACACACACACACACACACACACACTCACACACACAGACACTCACACACACAGACACACACACAAACACAGATACACACAAACACACACACACACACACACACACACACACACACACACACACACACATACACATGCACACGCACACACACATGCACATGCACAGAAGATGCCCTTTGCGAGATTAGACCCCCTTACTTATCTAATTACATAATCTAGATGATGCAATACTTAATCTAAATACCACAGAAGAAGTCTGGCTTCTACAGTGTGACAGTGCAGTGTACTAGGATTAGTCTCTCATTCTGTGTCAGGGAAGATATTGTGATGTTGAAGTTTTGGTGCAAAGACATATTTGTTGATATGAAGCAATATGTGCAATCTTCTGATCAATAATAAATACATATTGCTAACTTAGGTCAGCTATTCTGTCATTGATATATATTGCTTAACTGAAAGTACCTTGTTCTTTTGTTACATGAGGTTGTATAGACGAGACACATACACTTGTGAAATATAGGATGGACAATGAAACCGTCATGGATCATCAGGTTAGGACGATGTTATATGAACCTCAATTAACACTACTGATGTTAGCAATGGTATCTGCACATGCATGGTCAATGAGCACTGTCAATACAAAGCAATTTTTAATGTTCCAATGCAGAACGGCATAGTAATGACAAACTATGTGTGCAAAGACTCTGTGTGGTTGTATATCATTAGGGCTAAGTAATGATGAAGTATATGTGCAAAGGCTCTATGTGGTTGTATATCATTAGGGCTAAGTAATGATGAAGTATGTGTGCCAAAGCTCTGTGTAGTTGTATATCATTAAGGTTAAGTAATGATGAAGCATGTGCGCCAAGGTTGTATGTGGTTGTATATAATTAGGCCTAAGTAATGATGAGGTATGTGTGCCAAGCCTCTATGTGGTTGTATATCATTAGGGCTAAGTATTAATGATGAAGTATGTGTGCCATAGCTGTATGTGGTCGTATATCATTAGGGCTAAGTAATGATGAAGTATGTGTGCCAAGCCTCTATGTGGTTGTATATCATTAGGGCTAAGTAATGATGAAGTATGTGTGCCATAGCTGTATGTGGTTGTATATCATTAGGGCTAAGTAATGATGAAGCATGTGTGCAAAGGCTCTATGTTGTCATATATCATTAGGGCTAAGTAAGAAGGCTCTATTTGGTTGTATATCATTAGTGATAATTAATAATGAAGTATGTGTACCAAGGCTCTGTGTAGTTGTATATCATTAGGGCTAAGTAATGATGAAGTATATGTGCAAAGGCTCTATATGGTTGTATATCATTAGGGCTAAGTAATGATGAAGTATGTGTGCAAAGGCTCTATGTGGTTGTATATCATTAGGGCTAAGTAATGATGAAGTATGTGTGCCATAGCTGTATGTGGTCGTATATCATTAGGGCTAAGTAATGATGAAGCATGTGTGCAAAGGCTCTATGTTGTCATATATCATTAGGGCTAAGTAAGGTCGAAGTATGTGTGCCAAGGCTCTATTTGGTTGTATATCATTAGTGATAATTAATAATGAAGTATGTGTACCAAGGCTCTGTGTAGTTGTATATCATTAGGGCTAAGTAATGATGAAGTATATGTGCAAAGGCTCTATGTGGTTGTATATCATTAGGGCTAAGTAATGATGAAGTATTTGTGCAAAGGCTCTATGTTGTTGTATATCATTAGGGCTAAGTAATGATGGAGTATGTGTGCCAAGGCTCTATGTGGTTGTATATCATTAGGGCTAAGTAATGATGAAGTATATGTGCAAAGGCTCTATGTGGTTGTATATCATTAGGGCTAAGTAATGATGAAGCATGTGTGCCACAGCTGTATGTGGTCGTATATCATTAGGGCTAAGTAATGATGAAGTATGTGTGCCAAAGCTCTGTGTAGTTGTATATCATTAAGGTTAAGTAATGATGAAGCATGTGTGCCATGGCTGTATGTGGTTGTATATAATTAGGCCTAAGTAATGATGAAGCATGTGTGCCATGGCTCTATGTGGTTGTATATCATTAGGGTTAAGTAATGATGCAGTATATGTGCCAAGGCTCTATGTGGTTGTATATCATTAGGACTAATTAATGATGAAGTATGCGTGCCAAGGCTCTGTGTAGTTGTATAGCATTTGCAAGGTAAGTGCTGTAGTGCAGACATAACTGTCCAGAATTAAGTGTTCAGTCAACCACACAGTTCACTGCAATTCTCTTGAGTACATTAAGCAATTTTCGTTTAGTGAAGTAATACAATACAGTAACAATACTTATCTTTGTACTAAATGTCTTCCTAAAGCACAATGCTGAGAAACTTATTTGCGCAGAGGTTGGCAATGTTTTAGAGCAAACATGATTATACTCTGAGGTGTTGAACTTAGACTTTGAAGTAGCAGTGTTCAATGTTGTTCAGTTGGTCATGCCAACCTATGTGCAAATAAGGATCAGAGAGAAAATGTTGTGACTGGATTAAATGTAGAACACATTTTTATTTTAACATGTTGCACTGTTGGAGTCTGCCTTTGTCATATGAGGGCTAAAGCTTAATTCAAAACTGAATCGCTGTGCTTGCCTTCCCCATTTGTGCAATGTTAGGTGGTGAGCAAACAGGGTTCACTGCTAAAGGAAAAAAAGTGAAGACTTTAATGTGATTAGCCTTCTATAGCACAGCAGGCTAAGTGGTGATGTGAAGCTATCAGCACTTTGGACAGTACTGAGTTGAGAAAATCTACCTATCACCTAACTTTCTCTGTGGCACGAAGTGTAAGCTCAGTGAGGTAAATGAAAAAGCTGAGTTGAAAAAGTGTTTGAGTCCAGTATGCAGATCATTTAACAAAGGGTGTCAGAACATGAATACCATAAGTAATTTTGATCATGACTGTAAGACTACATAGGAATGACTATTCACAACATGTTAATTGCCCAAAGTTTGTCAGTAATGCCTACTGAAATAATGTTTTATACCTACTATATATCAGCCATGCTTCAAGGGAAATCACAAGTCAATTTGGTGCACAGTTTGTTAAATGAGGCAAGGCTGGCACATATTTTGAAATAATTATGACTCTGGACATATCCTAACTATGTGTGAAGAGCAGGATGTCTTGTGAAGTGTGGACATTAGGCTTTCTCATAGTAAAGGCAGTAGCTAAATCATATAAGATGAATATTTCATCCATCAGCCTACTAAATATGGTACAGTATAATGTGAGGAGACAGAAGATGTGACGAGGGGCATAGAGATGGACAGACATTTAACACCTTTTGTTATGACACATGTATGAACACTTATATTCTGTGTTTCTATTACTGGTTTCCTCATTCGGAATGTGTCCTGCTCTCTACCATTAAGCGATTGCTATAGGGATAGAGAAGGTGCAGGAGTGACAATAACGAATACATCCACATACATCTGGTTGAAGAAGGCGGAGGGAATCGGAAACATTATGTTGACATGATGATGGCGTTTTGTTAACAGATGTAGCCTGCACTTACACAAGCAATATTAATATGGAGAAAACTTATGTGACTGTATAACATATGTCAGGATTCGAACCATTGGTAGTAAAAGAAAAAATATATAGACGGATTAATTATCCTAGCTCACCAAAGAGAAGCTCATGCTGTATTAACTTTCAATCACACATTGTAAGAGACACTCACAACATCTTCAATAAAAGCATTAGTTAGACAGCAGTACTCTTTACATTTGTATTGATTTTATCCTCCCTTACACTTTATGTGATGTCCAGCAGCAAGATACATATGGAAAAGTAGGTGTATCACAGTTTATTACTCGAACTCTGTTTTACTACAGCTCAGCAGATGTATTGCTAGTTGCACTAAGCTAACCGTGGCAATGCGTTCTTATGCAAAAACTCATCACTTTTTGCAATAACATTTGAAATGCTACTTAGCATCACATAGTACCGTACATTTGTTTGTTGCCAGACCTCTTGCAAATGCTGAGGACTATAACTGATAAAACAAAAGTGGGGTAGACAGATACATAGGCAACACATACCATGAAAGTCACTTACAAAAACAGGGAATAAGAGTTTCACCTGATGCTGTATTTAAACACTTGTCAAGATGAAAAATTAAGTTTATAAACATGATCACTATCTCAGCACACCACAAAGGGAATCCTACTTTGGACATGTCCAAATCACATCACTGAAGGGGCAGTGATAACCTATTCAGCCAATGGAAGATATAGGTATTATTCTTCAACAAAGTAATGACAGCATGAGAGTGCTATTACATGAAATTTACATTCATCGGCTTAATGAACAGTCGGCAATACAAATGAGGTGAGAGAGCAGGGGTGAACATAAAGACAGATGGACAGACACATATTACTGCACATCTTTATGTTGTGTCCTCGGTATTCATCAGTCATATTCTGTATGAGTAAGTGATGGTTCTGGGGATCAAGAAGCTGTGGCAGAGGTGAAACCTGCTTAAGACATGAGTAGAATAAGGGTAGTTTACTAAATATTCCTTATGGGCATGGATATCTTTGCAAATGCTTTTTTGCAACAGTATTCAAATTCTGTTCATTAAAGGTCATTACTGGATCAAAATTAAGAGGAATTTCATGAAAAAATGTCACAGTAAGAAATAATGCAACATATATCATTAACAATCTTCAGACAATTGATTTTTGCCAACACTCCACAGAGGAAGTTGCACTTCATTATATCCAGTAGTCAATGAACTGTTAGAGTAACTGTTGCTAAGTAATGCTTTTACTATGTATTCCAATAACACAGCATGTTTTAGCACCTTTGTGTGAGGATAACCTGACAGCTGTGTGTGATGGCAGCAACTGACCGTGCTTTGCCACAGGACATGAGCCATTCATTGTCACTCAGCATTGGTGCATGATGCCAAACTCTGCACAAATGCTGAATATAAAAGTAAAGGATTTCTTATGGGCCATTCTGGCTATGCATGCTGTGTGTGATTCTGTTTTGACCAGATTGAATGTGTGAAATAGGGGTTGATAAAAAAATGGTGAAATGGGGTGTGGTGTCAAGCAGAGGGGAGGAAATAGTGGAAAGAATAAAAAAATTTGCAGCAAGGTAGTGGGACAAAACAACACCTATACACTTCTTCACAACATAAATGTAAGAACTTTAGACAGACTTTGCTGCATTTGGACTGTCACCACACCAAAGGTAGGTGATAACAGAATAATGTAGTAGGACCAGTTGGACCAAATCAAGGGTGTCAAGAAGACACATGGGTGAAGTGGAGAGCTATGTATGGGTCACTTTTTTTTTTTTTTGGTCAGACACGTGCCCATTATTTTTATTTATTTTTTTACTTTCAAAGAGAGAGGAATGTTGTGGAAGGGGCTAAGGAATGTGTGGCAGGTAGGCACAGTAGGTAAGGAAGCAGGCTCAGACATACAGAACATACAAGACAGACAGGGATGGTGATGGACACAAAAAGTTGGGAGAAACCATGATTGTGGATAAGTAGGGGACATCATAGGCACACCCACATCAAGCCTGAGAACAGTGAGAATCTAGTCCTCACTCTCAGGACTGTCATCACTATCTCATGCCACAGTTCCCTGCATCAGTACTTGATGCAGCATTGTCTTGGTAATATGATGAAGCACCTTTTCTACATGGCCAATTTGGGTGCTGATGCCTCTTTTCATGATACCTTCCATGAGCCCTATCAATTATCTCTGGATGACAAAATCACCACCTCCACTACTACTACTCTAGATGGCACCAGTGTACCAGCAGCCATCAGATGGGGCACATAGGGCAGGAGTTGTGGAGGCAGAACTGACATGTTGGGACCCTGAAGTGCTGGGTGTTGGTGCTGCAACATGTCGTTTCTTGTAAGCAGAAATATATCACAAAAGAACATTTTTAAGTGAAGTAAAATATAAAAAAATAATAATAAAATAAAAAAATGAAAGCAAAGAGGTGGGCTGAGATAAATAGAGAGAGAATTAGATCCATGGAATATCAACTGACTACCATAGTGACCCTTCAACAGACTGCATTGAGATCCTAAAGACAGGCTGTATAACATTTACTATATGTTTGTTTCCTCGGCCAATATTAAAAACTGCAGTATCACTATAAAACGACTAACATAAATGCTGTATATAATAATGCTCAACATTTATAACTACTGTCTAGATCTCAGAGATCCTTCAACTAATATCCCAAGGCCAGGTTCTGTAGCATGTACAATAGTATATATGACTGTTTCTACTGCCAATGTTTAAATGCAGATTTGTGTGTCTTTCTACATGTATCTATACCAACTTCTTTCTGTATATTGTTGATTTTGTACTGTTGTGTATCTGTAACAACTTCCTTCTTGTATATTATTGACCTTGTACTGTTGGAGTTTTTCTCCCAAGGCTGCCACTGAAAGTGGGTTCTCCTGACCCAGGCGGACCATCCCAGTAAACAAATGTTAAATAAATAAATAAATAAATATCAAATGACTATATAATTTCACTATATACACATTTATGATTATCCATTCTATACAGCCTTGTCACATTCAGGTATGATGGGAAGGTCTTAATCTGCTGTGCCATTAATCAATCAGTTGCATTACTATGCTATCATAAATAGAACTGTTTATTTCAGTATTGCCATATTATATATAATCACAATAGTTATTAGGCTTCCAGCAAGATGTGATGCATAAGTGACCCGTGAATCTCTGAGGCAAGTTAACTTCTCTTGGTGTGGGTCCCTGTTCACTGCAGTGTCTTCACCAGCTGTACAATAAGGAAGGGAAGAGGAGACATGACAGCAGAATGAATACCAGTCTAGGCTGTGCACTGTATTTGATATAATTAAATGCTGAAGGCGCAGCACACTTACACAACTGAAAGGATGTCAGCAGTTCTAAACTCATCCTCCCATTAGCTAAGGAGGTCCTGCTTGTGCTGCTTCAGGTTGATGTAGTGGAAACAATTCTCTCCAGTGCATGGGATGAAAGTTGCACTGGAGGCAGCCTTGGCTAACCTGTTCCAAGCCTCAAGTCTCATACTGAGACCCAGTACATTCCCCCTAAAGCAGACTATGGCTGCAACACTCCACGAGGACTGCCACAAAAATGCTGGACTCCTCATTACCCCACCTGTGCTTTAAATTTACCATCACTCATCAGACATGTCTGCAGACGTCAAGCAACAACTCTGTTATGTAGTATCATGTAGTGTCATGTAGTGTCAATGGCTCAGAAAGTGGACATACAGACAATGACAGCAGGTCATGCATGGCAGACTACATACAATTAGTCAGGACACAAAGTATGTCATAAAGAAGTACTCCCTACCGTGATAAGTTATAATTGTGAGAGTTTATACACCTTATGGGACACATCTGTCTACAGTAATCATGTTAATCCTTTTGTGTTATAATACTGTGCAACCTGTCATATGATACAACATCCCTTGCTAATGATATTATTAATGAGGGCAAAAGGTGACAAAGACAACAGTAACACCTTTGCAACCTTATAAACTACAGGTAAGATAGGGAACATTTATCACATACCTCAGCAGCATTTGATGTACAACATATTATCCTTCTATATTTTTTGCATATCCAGTTAAAAATCAAAGTATCTTCAAGCTGGAATTAGACCCTGCATCATATGTCCAGTTTCTTTAAGCTCATTTAATTTACATTATGTACTACAGTGATACTTAGGTGAGATGTAAAATTTCTTCTCTTACTGCTGTTCACAAAGTGCACCTGTGCCACTTTAATGTACTAATGGTGGCATTCCAAAATAAATTTATCAGTTTGTACCTTGGGCAGTGGACTCTCATTCACTGCCACAAAATGCTGCCAGTCCAAAGGGTGCTTTGCCAAGACACGCGCAAATGATGAACCCATTAAAATAAAAAATGTCAATCGTAGCAAATGTCAGGGAATAATACAGAAAATGCAGGATTGTGACGTTTCCTTACACTATATGTGCTACACCCTAATCATATGATAAGAGATATACATTACCTCTCTCAAACAATGTACTATCTGGATTTGAACCCTCAGTTTAGTACAATAACAACTCACACTCAGTTGTGTTTCTTATCCTTCTTTGTCTCTAGTGCTGGCTATGAGTAGTAATCAGAAAATGTACACACCATGCAGATCTGACTCAGCAGACCGTCAAATTACAGGTCATCCAGAAGAAAGATCAGAAAAGTTTCCTTTCTCATTTACTTGAACATGTCTAGATGAATGTGATATTGACAAAGTATTCAGGGTAATAATAGCACACACCATATTAATGTAAGGTTGCCAGCGCTTCCAGCTACGTCTAGTTTAATTTTCTTCGCATCTTCCCCTTCTCTCAGCTTAATTAACAGAAATGCAATGTCATGGGCACTTCTTTGCATCTTTGTTTCAATGTGTCATATAGCTAATTAAAATTACAGATCAACTTTTAAGCAAAGGTTGTAGAGTATGCTATTATTTCAAGAATATCAGTGTTGTTAAGGTTGTTTTCATAGCTCTGAAAGTGCTTCCATTTTTTTTCTTAAGTTTACTCTGCATGATACACACACACTTATTGCTCTAATCAGTGCAATTAGAGTTGCAAGTCATTAGCAGCTAACAGTTGTCATTGCCCCTCCCTGCAGTTCTAGGGTGAATGCATGCTATCATGTAACTACACCATGTTTACTTCTACTACACCAGGTGAGATTTTTGTTATTCAGGAATGCTAAAGATTTAACATCCAATTTGCATATTCACAGTGCTCAGAGGGATGAATCGGCATTTTATAAACATAATGGTATAACTGTAGAAGTGGAAAGAAGGGAAACTGATTTGATAGAGACAGATTGTTACTGGTATTTACTTAGAGGAAATTTTGTTTTGCTAATTAGTGCATTGTTTCATAAGGTATGTTTGCCTTCTTTATAAACTGCTTACATATTCATATTTGGAGTAGTTTAAATATGCAAAATATTTTTTTTAAATCTGTATGCATTTTTGCATTCACTGTTGGTATTCTGCAGATATGCCAGCTCTTACCATGTTTTCAGAGTTTGTCAATGAATACTATGGTTACATCACAGTATTGTGTTACCACCTGCTCTTGGAATTTCATCAGTTACTGCAGACAAGTGGATCGTGTTTATTATCAACTTCAATCAACTATATATGTGTACCTAACAGACATGTTAGGCTTCTCAGATGATAGAACCAAAGAAAATCGTCTTGCCATTGCTGCATTTTGAATTTTTGCCTATTTACTGATAATACTGCAATCCAGTAGTCAGTTACACAACTGCTTTATTCATTGCAGAAATGTTAGTAGAATGGATGCAATGCTAAGGTATTACAACTCTTTTTTGGGGGTAGGGGTGGAATGAGGGGCTCCCTTAGCTTGTGTGTAGTCCAAAATGAGAAGTGTGTGCTCAATTGCTTTGTGTTGAGGATGACTACACAGATTTTATTTGAGGAGAATAATTTCTCTGTGTGCTACACGTTTTGTCTTTTTTCTGTTTCACGTCATACAGTATTATGGCACCCAGCCCGTCTGTTATAATGCAAGCCACCATTCAGTGATGCAGAGAATGCCCTTCCTACTTGACAGAAGCAGAGGTGATATGTCTGGCAGAAAAAGCATTTGGCAGCAGGTGGATGTTGACATAAATACAGTAGGCAGCCATGCCAAAAATTATAATAAGGTGCGGCACACTACCACTGATATGATTACAGTGACATACAGGAGGGCAGCTGCTGTGACATGAGAACAGATGGCTATGGGAGTGATCTTGCTACTGAACCACAACTCACTGAAAGAGCAGTTCTTGTCCACTGTCAGAGATATTGGCAGATCAGAAGAGGGTTCACACAGTCTCCTTGATATTGGTACTGTTGTGGATGACAGGCCAAATGTGTACCAAGACAAACTTCCAGGTATACTATATATAAGGTATTTAAAACCCGCGGTGGTGGTGCTGCGGTAGCGTTGTCACCTCACAATAAGACGTTGTCCGGTCCGATTCTCAGCTTGAGCGTCTTCTGCGTGGAGACATGCATGAATGGGCGTACCTTAGTTGAAGGTTGTGTGTCAGGGCTGGTAACTTGACACATAAAAATCTACTACCAATCATTACCGGACCGGAGTTCCCCTGCGGCGACCCCTAAACTGGGAAAAGCCGAAAGACACAACAACAACAACAACAACTGCCATTCTAGACATCTTCATGTGCTAATACTTGTATTATTATGGAAACATTGAGGTGTGTGCCTTAGAAGAGACAGAGTGCAAGAGATTCTGCTGTGTGGGGGTCAGTTTGATTGATTCACTCTGAGGTTCTCCCTCTGAATCCTCATCTGTATGTGTGGGAGGTACCCGTGGTCCAGGAATGTGAGGCCATGGCCCTTGCAGTCCCTGTTGTAGCTGTTTCCTCAAGATGATATTGTGCAACATGATACAGATTGTGGGAATTGCTGTGCAGGTGCCTGGGCATACTGCAGGGCACCCTGTAATGCATGAAGACAGTGGAAACATGACTTCAACATGTCAAACACATGCTCTATGCGATTTCTAGTTTGAGCATCATCATCATTGCGTTCTTCTTCTGTGGGAGGGTGTGCCTGGTTCCATTGCATGGTTCCAGTGCATAACCCAGCAGAAGGCCTTGTGTAACATCATCCCAAGCAAACTTTGTGTAAAGTTGAGAGGGGTGCCATATGTGTGAGTCATTAAAACTACCTGGGTTGCCTACATACATGCACACATACACATGCACACAGACACACACACACACACACACACACACACACACACACACACACTGAGAATGATCCCTTGGCAATGCACATAACCTGGCAGTTGACTGAGTGGAACCTCTTCCTGTCGATGTATGTCCTTCCTTGTACACCATGTGGTACTTTTATTTCTAAGGGAGTGCAGTCTATGGTCCCCAAAACTTCAAGGAAGTGTGCTACAGCCTAAAATTCCTGCATTTTTTTCTTTTTCTCTCCTCTGGTGTGCATGGAAAATAGATGTACTTCCTTGTATGTTCTAGCATAACATTAAGACACTGGCACAATATTCTAGAGGCTGAGGCCTGTGACACCCCTAGTATATCCTCTGTGAGTCCCTGGAATATACCAGTAGCTAATATCCTCAATGCCGCACATAACTTAGTTTCCACTGGTATAGCTTCTCCCCAATTTCTCCTGGGTCTGAGGTGGGGGGGGCAGAGGAGATGTTGAAAAATTCCTGTAGTGTTTCCCTATCAACCCTGTATTGCTCTAAAATTTCAATATCAGGAAGTCCATGATATAAATGGGGTTTTAGCACCCTTCTCCTTGGAGAATATCTATCAGCACAAGCAATATAGTAGCAGTGTGAAGTTTAGCCATTCATGAATCTGATCCATTGAAAAAAAACGTTATCCAACTCAATGGCTGGATGTTTGCTACAGCTTTTGCAGCTGCACACCTCTACAGCTGCCAGCTTTCATGGGGTTTTCCTCCTCTGTTTGTAGAGTAACTATTATAACGTTCCTTTCTGACTCAGATAAGTCCGTTGACTGATTGGGCAGTTCTGTTATATATGCCTCACAACAACTACTGTAATGTGGCACTCTGCATTTATAAAACTTAATGAACAATCCATCTGGGCTTCCTGTCTTGCTACCCCACATAACTGAAAGTTAAGGCTTCCTGTCTTGCTACCCCACATAACTGAAAGTTAAGGCAACCTCTTCAGTATGTTATGCTGTTATTAAATCCTGCCAAACCATCCGCCCAATACCAGTTTTTAGAGAATCTATACTGTGCCTAGTAAATAACGTCTCAAATAAGACTGAGCTAATCTTAATATTTCCAAAATATTCTCTTAGCATTTAATTAACTGAATCATTATATTACATTCCTCCAGCCTTCAACTAGATCCAGTCCTCTCTAGAAACTTATTTTTTTTAACTATAGAATCCTCATTTCCTTTATGTTTTTACACGTTAATGTGGTCTTCCTCCTTGCCACCTCTAATCGTTATAAAGAGGCACAGTACCACCCTCTGTAAATAGAATTTGGCCTTGACTTCTGAAAAGTAAATGCCGAAAAGGAGCAGTCCAAGGACTGATCCCTGAGGGACTCCACTTTTGACTGGCCTCTTTGTAGAGGGGATTCCACCTCTACAAAGAGGCCAGTCACAACTGGAGTCCCTCGGGGATCAGTCCTTGGACCGCTCCTTTTTGACATTTACTTATCAGAAGTCTATGCCGATGTCAGTGGTCTCTGGCTGACTAAGTTTGCAGATGATTGCAAATTAGGAGTCATCATTGAATCTCACTCTGACACAAATGTTCTCCAGGAGGGGATGACACAGGCAAACAACTGGTGTCAGAGCCATGGACTAAAACTAAATGCCAAGAATTGCATAACGGTATCCTTTGGGAAGTCATCCATCCCTGGTAATTATTATATTGACAACATGCCCCTTAGAGTTGACCCAGTAGTCAGGCACTTAGGGACACACATAGGTAATAATCTAGCATTTGACCATCATGAGTCTACAGTGGTGAAGAAATCATTCTATGTTGCACAACCTATAAATAAAAGGTATGGCATCTAAGTCCAAGGAAGTCATTGTTCCACTGTATTCTGCATTCATCAGACCTATCATTGAGTACAATGCCCCCTTTGGTATGTACCTAACCAGGCATAACCAACAACTGGAATGTCCACAGAGGTTCCCCACTAAAAGAATACAGGGCATAATTAAAATGTCCTATGCAGACCGCTTCAAGGCCCTATCCCTGCATTCCCTCTACTATAGGCTTTTGAGGGGATATCTATGCCTGGCATACAGGCCATTGTCAGACCCCACTCTGATGGACCTCCTACATATCCACAAAGCAAACAGCACCAGAATTACCTATTCTAAAGACTTAAATCTTGCCTGTGATATAAATAGGACCTGCTGGAGTGATAGGTATGTATTCCAGAGACTACCCCATCTATGGAACAGGCATCCCATCCATGAGAAGCAGAGTTCCTCCTTAACTCAAATCAAGTGCAACTTGGACAACTGGATGGGAAAACAGAAATTCAACCCTGGTTTGGCACCTATGTCTCTAATGAACATAGGTAAACTATAAATGGTTCATCTCCCAGGCCCATGCTTACACTTATCAAGGGAATCACAACTTGTCAGAGATTTGGGATGCATGGATAGGTTTAAAAAGGTCCTTGTGGTCGTTAGCCTAGTAAACACCTATGAACCTATATGTACTTATCAAAATATTTTACTGTGAATGTATTGTACTTGTATAATTTGTATTGTGGAGGTTTTCTCCTGAGGCCTCTGATGAAAAAGGTCGCAAGCTCAGTCAGACTATCCCAGTTAACAGATGTCAAATTAGTAAATAAAAAAAATAAATACATAAACTTTATTCTGCCATATTTTTTGCAATTTTCACAGTTTCATATAATTCTTTTTACTGTAATAAACTGACGTTAGTTAATATATTCAGCTCAGTTTTTTTTTTGTGAGTGTTAACTCCCATGGTGAGTTTGAAAAAGGTCCAATAAATTCAGGACAATAAAACAGAATTTCCTAAGTAGTTGTCCTGTTCATTAACCCAGACTGTTCCATTGAAATGATCATTGACAAAACTGTATCCAGCTTCATTATGCAAGGCAGGGATATTCATATTTGCCAAGAATCTACAATAGGATTCACTTGTTACCAACCACAACTCTTTCAAAATCACGGTTTCCATTTTGAAATCTGTTGTGATTTTTTTTCTAATATTAGTTCTTCCCTGATACTTAGCTGTAACCAATGAAGCAGCTCCTTACTACCACCCACGGCCATGTTTTTTTAAACCCATGTTAGCATATCTTCCAATCAAGTAATGGTGTCCTCAGACAGACATTTTTCTGTACAATCCTGTTCTCATCAGCCCACCCTGAATGATGTATTGATGCTGTTCCCACCATAATTCTTCTGATGTGGGCTAACTACCTTCCTTTCCAATATTTTAACATATCCAATCATTTTCCGTTGCTGAACCTATTAGAACCTTGGGCTATTTACCTCAAATCTGACATACTAACCTTCTATGAAACTCCTCTGAAAGAAGAGAATAGTGTGACAGCAAATATAGAACACGCACACGACTCTTAGATGTGAATATCTTGGGGAGTCATTTATTTGGGGTGAGACAAAGCTGGTAAATAACAGTGATACAGATAGACCCAAACCGAATACTTAGCTGTAACCAATGAAGCAACCCCGAACACCATTATATTGGGCGACTTCAACTACCCAAACATTGACTGGGAGCACTACTCAAGCCCCAGCACCTTACCCAAAGGTTCCTGGAAATTATAAACTCAGATGCTATGGAACAACTAGTCATCACTCCCACAAGAGGGGACAACATACTAGACCTGATCATTACCAACATGGGGACTCTATGCTTCACACCAGAAGTATACCCTTCATTGGTAAGATTAGACCATAAATTAATTTCACTGGATGTCCACATCCCGACCCCACCCCCCAGCCCAGAAAACCACAGTGAAAAACTTCTCAAAAGTGAACTTCTCACTTCTCAAAACCGAAGTGGAATCCTTCAAGGCCCCAGGGCCAGTGCCCAAACTGCAGAATCCTATATAAACGCATTCTACGGACATCTCCAGGAATGCATGGATCATGCTATCCCAAACAAAACCAAGACCCAATCATCCAAAGCAGGCATCCAGTCTGGTGGACCCCTGCCATAAATAAACTGTACAACAGAAGGAGGAAGCTACTACATGATAGAGCAAAATCCCTAATAGGAAGGCATCTCTGTCATAAAATCCTCCAAGGCCAGCGAGAGAAAAATTGCACAGGACACCAAAGACAATCATATGGCTTTTTCAGTTATGTTAGGAACCTGGGATGCAACTCCCAGACTTGTTCTGAGTTGATTCTAAATGACAAAAATACACTGAACCCACAGACACGCCAATATCCTGGCAGACAGGTTCAGTGCAAACTCCCCCCCCCAAAAAAGTATCTATTCCGGCAGAGGGCTGCCTCCCAAACATCTCTGATGCTCAGGTGAAGGCTGCCCTCTCCAACACTGCTTCCATGGGACCAGATGGCGTCCCAGGTTCATGAACTCCAAGAGGAACTAATCCCTCAAATAAAACAGCTATACAATCTCAGCCTCACTACAGGATATGTGCCCACAGAATGGCGTACAGCAACAGTGGTCCCATTCCACAAAGGTGGAGCCTCACGGACCCTGGAAACTATCGCCCCATAAGCCTGACTAGCTTAGTCTGCAAGGCTATGGAGAGGATCATCATGGAGCTCATAAACAAAGACATTGGAGACCTACAGACACTAGATCCTACCCAGTTTGGCTTTGTCAAGGGCAGATCCTGCCTTTTGAACCTGGTTGACTTCTTCAAAACAGTCACCAAAGCCATAGATGAAGGGAAGGTAGTCCACACAGCCTATCTGGACCTTGCAAAGGCATTTGACACAATACCCCACTCGGCATCATAGATAAGCTATCCAGCTTAAATATAAACCCCTATGTCACAAGATGGGTAAACTGGCTCAAAGACAGAACCCACAGAGTGAGAGTTGCTGGAGCCATGTCAGACTTCGAAACGGTCACAAGTGGCGTCCCACAGGGTTCTGTCCTGGGACCACTCTTGTTCGGTATATACTTTCCGAGGTACAGGCAAGGAGGACTATGGCTCACCAAGCGACTGCAAACTGGACGCCATAATCGACTCTCCAGCTGACACAAACATCCTTCAAAAAGGTCTCACAGAGACAGATAACTGGTGCCTGTGCCATGGTTTAAAGGTAAATGCCAAAAAATGTATAGTCATACCCTTTAGCAAAGACAATGTGCCCACAAATGACCACATAGGCGGAAACCCATTAAGTACAGAGAAAGTTATTAGGGACCTGGGGACCCAAGTAGATAGCAATCTCTCCTTTGAAAACCACATTGCCAAAGTGGTTAGAAAGACCTTCTACATAGCCCACCTCATCACGAAGGGTTTCACATCTAGATCAAGAGAGGTAATCGTGCCCCTTTATTCATCCCTCATCAGGCCCATCATAGAATACAATGCCCCTTTTGGGATGTACCTTACCCGACACCTGCAGCAATTAGAAAGACCCAAAAAGTATCTCACCAAGAGGATCAAGGGTCTCGAACAGATGCCATATGCTGCTCGGTTAAAAAAACTCCAGCTCTACTCAGTTGCATACATCTATGCCTGACATACAAAGCTATGTCAAATCCAGAATTAATGGACATGCTCCACCTCAGTAAATCTAAATCCCTTAGAGCCACACGCCGAGGGACTTGAACCTCAGCACAGAAATAAATAGAACTTGCTGGAGGGACAGGTTCATAACCCAGAGGCTCCCTGGCTCTGGAATAGAATTCCAGTTCATGTGAGGCAGAGCACCTCACTGAATCTCTTCAAGAAGAATCTCGATAGGTGGATGGGGGATCGTAGGTTTGTCCCAGGGATTACTCCCGTGTCACTATTAGACAGAGGCACAGTAAACTAAACCTTAAAAAGGGCACAGTATACTCAAATCAAGGGGTGGCGTAAGCCATACAGAATCGGGCTAGGCTTATAATTGCCCCAGGGCAGATAGCCTAGTATGAACCTATGAACCTATGAACCTGAAACATATCAAAATAGCCTGCTTTTTCAGCTACAGTCTCTGTACTACCATGCAGTACTTTGCTTTTCTGTTATATTACATGTCAATTATTCATGTGGTTGTGTGAGAGTACTTTAACTTTAAAATATCCTCCTTCTATAATATGTTGATGATAAAAACTTTCAACTGTCATATTCAGGCACAGAAAAAAAACACTTATAGTTATATCATGCCATCTCATGAATGCAATCAAAATAAAGCCACATAATTCCCCCCTTTCGGTAGGTGCAGTTCTTGGTCTCACAGGCAGTTGCTTCAGTGCATGAAGGCCTGAAATGTGTGACCCAGTAAGCTTTCTACTTGTAGTCGCTGTTTCCCATTTACTGCAAGTACTGAACAAAGTATTTCCCATCACTTAGGTTCTTTTTCTTATAGGTAAATATAGAGACAAGGACAGTATTAATGTCAGGAACTTAAGTAAAAAGTGAATAACACCATGTCTGCAGACTGCAAACCTGGAGATGACACAAATTAAAAGAGTTCCCTCCGTCTGGTTTGCTAGTAAAGCAGATCATCAGACACAGAAAGTACAGAAGTCTGTAATGCACACCCCTGGTGTTATTGGCTAGAAAATATTTTTTTTCAAAGAATGACACAATAGAAGAGATTCAGCAGTGCAGAGGACACTTTAACAGATGATTGCATTTAACAGGCCTCTCACAACAGGGGTCGTTACTGATCTATGGTGGCGAGTGACAGTGCTTTTTACTTTCAAGGGAAGTGTCACTTAACGCTATAACATAACTCTTAACTTGCAGATACAGAAAATAGGAAGAAAGGCCCTTGACTAACGGAGACGTCCAGTTAAAAATCTGGACATATAATTAGCATAAAATATGAATACAAATAGTGCACAACTATTTCTACTTCCAAAAGGAATATCGGATACTCCTCAGAAATACATGCTTAAAAAGGAGAGTGACAAAAATCCATGGAAATAAATAAGCACATTTTCAAAGAGACAGTGTCAAATTTGTAGATTTTAATGAACTGTATTGCAGAATTGTACCATATAAGATAATTTATTTTTGTTTCAGAAAACGGAAAATGTAATATGCGTGCCCTCTTTCTTTAAATTATTGTTGCCACAAGTATGCTGGTAATAATTGTTATCTTCTATTTACTAGACAACTTCAAAAATCACACGTGATGAGGGGGATTCAGAAAATTATGTGAAGGGGTAAAAATCAAGTTTGAAAATAGGGACAGACCGCCAAAATAGGGATATACTAAATCAGGCCTGAAAATAGGAACATTCATCCAAAACAGAGACAGCTGAGAGGTCTACATGACAATTACAGATAAATAAGCCAAATATTCATAATATGGAATGTAAATGGAAAAACAGAAAATCAAACAAAATCAGAAAAAATATTGGGAACCCAGAACTGCTTGACATCCACCAATATGGATTATACAGACATAGATTATACGTTCTCAGAAGGTTAGAGTGTTAGTGGACAAAGAACATTCTGCACAGATTGTCTATTTCTTTTTGACTAATGTCTTACATGCAGTTCTATGAAAAGGAATTTTACAAGGTCATCATGCTTAATGCAACTGAATCAAGTGCTCACTACATCAAACACTCGTGGAATACAAAACGTCCACATGGGAAGTCTTCTACAAAACCCTGTGACATGATCCAGAAGTGCATCTGCTGAATCCTTGACTATTTGGAAAGTTTTCTGACCTCAAAGTAGAAAATATAGTTAAAAATTAAAGAAATTGACAGACTAACCTGATGACATACTTACTTTTGGTAACATATGGACGCTGTTTGTAATTGCAGGGTTATTGTATGAAAGGCCAGAGAGAAATGCGGTGGCTTATCTAAGAGCACCAAGTGATACAGTTCAACTTTCAGCAAAATACGTCCAGAAAGATTTGATGCCAAAACATAATTTTATATAGTCATTTGTTAACCAGTAAAGTTAGCTGGTTTGAGGACCCTTTTTAGCAATGACTCTGGAAAAGGGCAAAAGTACAGAAAATAACACTTCAGAAATAAGAATTCTAAAAAAAAAATAGGTTGTATGAGAAATTAATTCTAAGCAACAGTACTACTACCAAGTTAAAAAAAATTGTTTGACAGAGGTAATCAGCAAGTCTGAGCTAAGGAGGCTCAGACAGAAACATGAATCACTGAACAAATGATATATGTATGCAAACCGTCAAACAAATATATTTGCATATAAAAAGCAACAAAAAAGCTAACAGTACCAGGGAGACAGGGAATGTGATTTTTAAGGATTCCTGAAATAAGAAGGGTTATGGATGTATAACTAAAGTCAATGCATGTGCAGCAGGTAAAGTAGGTAAGAATGCTGAGGTGGCTAAGTAATAATATTTTAAAGGTTAAGAGGGATTACAGGCTAAAAAAGATGAGGTAATTGAACATATTTTGTTTCCAGGAGGGAAATGTTGGAAGTAGGAGGGGAAGGTATCTTAGATCAGTGCAATGTTGACGCATACTAGATAGAGTCAGTATCTCATTCTCTCGGCTTATTTATGGCAGGTTAATAAGGATGAAAAGATCATTTATTTATTTATTTTATGTTTATTTACAGGGATAGTCTGACTGGGTGACAGACCCATTTTCAGCTAATGCCGGGGGAAAAGCACCACAAGTTACAGAGAATAATCACAGCTGAAATTATTACAAGCATATGTTAGGACAGGACGATACGAAAAACATATTTAGCAATAATATTACTTACAATTGTCAAAGAAAAAGAAAAAAACATATGTAGGTATAATAATAATTACAATTTTCAACAAGAAAAGTCATAATATTTATTGGAAACATAACCACAACTGAGAAAAAAATGTCATTTAGTTAACGTAGCTTGAATTTTATATATGAAGAGATAAGAGTATGTGATAGTTGTTAAGTGTAGAAGTAGGAGATGAAAGGTTTAACTAGTCAGTTTGAGTATGTTGACAGGAATGCATGCTGGAGATTACAGTGGAGATAGTGGTCAGCCAGGATTTAGGCAAGACCAAAGCCAGTTCTTAGATAGGTGGGACTTGAGAGGTGATTTAAATTGTTGAGGGATAGTTGTAGTTAGTATATGTTGTGGGGTCAGATTCCATGTTCTGGAGATATGACTGAAGTAGAGAGAATCACCATAGAAGTTGTTAGCTCTTGTGACTTGTAGCAATAGTTTGCAGGAATATTTAAGTTGCCTTGTATTGGATTGTGATTGAGGTAGGTTTTGGAGAGATGGACACTTTTCGGAATGATATACTATTCTGTGGGCTGTTGTAAGGTGGGTGTGGGTAAGGAGGTTAGGTAGTTCCAGCAGATTATTGGAGAAGTATAAGAAAACACATAAGGATTTAAAGGGTCATTTTTATAACTGTGATGGAAGAGACAGAGGGGACTGTACAATATACAAAGTTCTCAGGCCTTGCATGATGGGATGAATGCAATATATTGGGATTAAATAAACATTTACATAATGTAGAATGTTTTTTCAAAGGCCCACAGGATTTGTGAGGATTTAAAGGTTAGTGTATGGAAGCACAATATCAACATGAGATTGTTGCATAAGTGATATAACATGACAGACCGAAGAGGGAAGGCTTTATACTGAAAAAAAAACATGCAAGCAGTGCAAGGAGGAGGGTCTGATCATCTGCATACATGTTGTGAAGTTACAGACTGGCAAAATGGGTTTATAGTACAGTAATGGACGGTTAATAGCTGGTTTATAGGTAAAGATAAAGCTACCTTGGCAAATTTAATTACCTGGAATGAAAGGAGATAAAATATGATAACCAGTGAGGAAACAGATAGGGTTAGAGTTTCTTACAAGAGAATATGAAGGAGATGGTGAAGAAAATGAAAGGGTACTAAGGTGGAAAGAGGAGTTAAGTGGCATTTGGAAGGGAAAAAGTAAAGGAGACTGAGAAGTGCTGCAAGGATTCAAATTAGAGGAGTGATGAGCTGACAGACGACGGTGACTATCCAGTATGCCTGTGCATTGCAACAATCAAGGCACATGGAGTCAGAGTCAGAAGAATTATTGGGAGATGGTAATGTGGGGCAACCAGGGCAGATGGGTTCTAAATAAGAATGATGGCAGTAGGAAGTCTGCAGAAAGAAGACGAGTGAAGAGTTACTTTTAAAGAAAATCAGAGATAAGAATTCTAACAAAAAATAGATGCTGAGCTTACCAAAGTCAAGCATACTGAATATATTGTCCTGCTTCTCCATGTAACCAACTTGAAAGTCCAAGCAACACCATGGCTAACAAAAGAAACAAAAAAAAATAACTCATGATAAAAAGGGACAAAGCCTAGAAAAACTGGTATAAAAACAGAACTCAAAATGCCTTTCAGCAATGCAGAAATCTTAGAAACCTTACAAAATGCCATGTCAAGCAGGACATAAAACATACTATACCAACCTACAAGACAAACATTAAAACAACTAAAAAATGTATTTGGCCATCGTTAAATAAACTACTCCACCCTGGCAAGACCACCACTCCCTCTACAAAAACAGACAATATGGCAGACTGAATCACCACAGTTTAATTCCTACTTTATACCATGAGTATTATCTCTCTTAGAGACTGTTATACCTGCCCTCCCCATCTCTACCCTCTCCAACCAAAACTACCCACCGCTCTTTAATTTTGTCCAGTACCCACCTCACTCATAATTAAGTTGTTTCTTAAATTAAAAACTACCTCCGTAGCTATAGAACAACTACCATCAGACTACCTAAAAATGGCTGCAGAAGTCATAACCTTCCCTGTGTCCATACTAATTAATAGGTCTCTAGCAGAAGGATGCATTCCATTAGAAAAAATCCTACATCATACCACTGCACAAAGGTGGCACATCTACTAAATTTAATAACTACAGACCAATACCGATTCTCTCCCCATCTCCAAAATATTAGAGAAATGCACCTATATAGAGCTGATGCAATTCCTAACATCAAATAACCTGCTCTCAGAAACATGACATGGCTTTAGGTCCCAGCACAGCACCACTACTGCTCTACTACATTTTATCAATGCAATAAGCCAAAATAAAAATAACGGTCTGCTTTGTGTCCACCATGTTCTTAGACTTGTCAAAGGGATTTGATACTGTCTCACACCAGCAACTACTCATTCATGTCTTCTCAACAGAAATTTCACAAAAATCCTTGTTACAGTTACTTAGTTACCTATCTGGAAGACAACAAGCCATTAAACAGCAACAAACCTACTCCTCCTTTCAAATGGTTGCTGTAGGTGTTCCTCAGGGATCTGCCCTTGGTGCTGTCCTATTTAATATTTTTTATTAATAACCTCCACACCTCTACTCACCATGCTAGTTTAGTTCAGGAAGCAGACAAGTCAACATTAGTATGTGCAGCCTCAACAATGAATAACCTCCAAGACATTACCCCAAAATCTTTCTCCTCTGTAGAGAGCTGCCTCAATGAATCAATCCTCCTACTCAACCCCAAAAACTAAGTTAATGCTTTTCACCTCAAAAAGTTGCCAAAATCAAAAGCAATCTTTCACCATAAAGTTAACAAATAATACTGTAATTTAAGCTGTAACTCACACTAAACTTCTAGGTGCTATAATAGATGACAGTCTCAAATATCAAAAAACACAACAGACAGGAAGCATACAAATTATTTAATACATTTCCAGCACTTCAGCAAAGCCTTCAGTTTTTGCTGTTGATGGTTTTGTGTACTCCTTGAAGGCTTTGCCGAAGCGCTGGAGATTTATTAAACATATTGTGCGGTTCCTGGCTGCTGTTTTTGGTATTTCACATTTTTTGGTGTGGTTGTTCATCTTGACAGACTCAAATATGACCAGCATATAGTGCACAAAATGTAATCTACACAACAGAAACTAGGTTCCCTTTAGAGGATCAATGGATTCCTTAAAGATACTGCAAGGAAAAACCTTCCATCTGCCAATTCTCATATATGCCACTCCTAAACTAACAAATTTAAACAATATTCAAACAAAGAAACTTGTTTCCTGCTATAATAAAATAGCTAAATTTGCCACTAACCTCCCTGATAGGACCTACCATTTTTATAGCTTAAAGCAATTAAATTAGCTTGAACATATTCACAACTAACTACAGCACACAGACTCATTCGTCATCCAGAAAAATACCCTGCAGTAAAACAAAACTTATTACTACCCTTCTGTCATCAAGGTACCTCCAATCTAATAACACATTCTTATTACATATAAATAAGTCAAATAATATAGCTATACTCCCATTACATTGCTAAACTCTGGAATAGTATCCCCACACAAATAAAACTCTCTGAAAAAAAAAAACAATAGTTTTAAACCACTGCTTAAACAGCATCTTAACTGATCTTGGTCTTGCACATCCTCACCGCCAGGTTAAGACTTTGTGCTCACCATGCAATATTCTACAAATATTCTTCTTAAACAGAATACTGCTGCCTGTATAATCTATTGCATTACACATGGGCTTTCTCTTCAGTAAATTCTACTGCTAAAAATCTTAGAATGTATAAATGTAACTATGTATGTGTATAAATCTAAAGAGAAATGTAACTGCCCTATGTTTAACTGGAACTAAGTATAATGCAATGTAGACAGGTGGAGCTTTGCTCCCCAGGCTTCCACTGAAAATGGATATTACCCAGTCAGACTTTCCTGGCAAACAAAGATAAATAAAATATAGGATCTAACCTTATTTACACTGAGGGTGTGCACTTGGCATCCCTGAATATGACAGCTCTGCCCTTATATCCCAACATCACTGCATACATACATACATACATATATACATACATCCCAACATTTATACATATATACATACCTACATGCATACATCCTAATATCCATCCATACATACATGCATACATAGATCCTAACATCTATACATACTATCTCTAATATTACACCAACATGGGAAAAAAAGGAAAAATGCTTTTCACTCTCCTCCATGGCAGTACTGCCTTAGCGATAACACACACGCACACATACACATGCACACACATACACACGCACACACACCTAGATATATATATATATATATATATATATATATATATATATATATACACAGACATAGATATATATATATATATATATATATATATATATATATATATATATATATATATATATATATCAGTTCACTGAACTTTCAATTCATATATATATATATATATATGGAATATCCCCTTCCCCACTGTCTGGAGTTAGAATATATATATATATATATATATATATATATATATATATATATATATATATATATATATATATATATATATTCTTGAATTAGGATTGCAAGGGTGATGTCACCAACCAAAAAAAAAATTAGATTAAACTTTAAAAACTTTTAATTATTTTAATGTATACACACACATGCATATATATATATATATATATATATATATATATATATATATATATATATATATAATATATATATATATATATATATATATATATATATATATATATATATATATATATATATATATATATACTTTTTTTTTTTCAAGTTTTCACATTTCGGCACACCTGGATTCCTAACTAATCATGTATTCCTTCTGTCAGTTGGGTATTGTCACAGTCTGTTGAAGATTTGCTTTAAAGAACCCTGTATCAACTGGCTGGTAATAGAAAGTGAGAGTTGGGAACCAGATTTGTTCAGGGCTGTGCTGGGCTTTACTTTCAAATGGCTAAATCTCACCTTATGGTGGTCAGCACATGCAGTGATACCTACATGTTAGACCCAGAAACAAAGAAGGACTCACGCTCATTTAATAGGCATACATACCCCTTAGCTAGGTACAAGTGCTTTATCCCTGTAACCTGAGGTCTGGGAGCCATCCACACTTTTCCAACAGGTGCTAGACAAGCAAATTGTAACCTTTCCTCCCTCATCCCCACAGACTGGACATGCCAGCAATGGCAACTCAAACCACCAGTGCTACTTTCTCCAGTGCACAGACCAGTTAAGTGAACCTGTGTCATCAACAGTGCAGTTAGGGGGTTTATTCCCATGTGCCACAGATCTGTCAGTTCTTGAAAAATACTTGTTAACATTCAGAAAACAAGGTTTGATGTATGCAATAATTTGTGCTTATAGCAGAAAGTAATAATAAATAAAGTATGACACACTAGCTAGCCAGAAACAGAGAATTCAGAAAGCATTGGGCTCTAGCAGAACTTCTAGGATACTGGAAAGAAAAAGCAGGCCTCACTAACACCAGTTTATGAATTTTCTGATTTGGACACATATAAATCTGCAGCAGATAATTCTACTGATATGCTAGATTGCTGTTTCTCATTAGTAAGTATAGAGTATAGCTAGTTATTAAAACAATAAAACTTAAGTACTTCTAAAAACGCACACATGAGTACTGAAACAGTCTGTATTAGGAGTAGGGGAAGATGGTATAAAAATGCAGAGGAAATGCACTTTCTAAGCTTGGTAAATTCAAATAAAACCAAAAAAAGGAAAAGGGAAATTTGAATGTGCAGTGGTGTGCTCAGTGCAGTCATTAACAAAACAGCAAACAACACATTTAGAAAGTAGCTGAAATGCTAATGATTATAAAGGGGACCGAGGATCAGAAAAAAATGAAAAAGATATCCAAGGTTTTGTTAAAAAGAAAACATCATACATGACGATTGTTTCTTGACATTTGTAAAGAAAGGACTACTTACCTTAAGTAGTATCACAACACTAGGAACATGTTAACACTTACCTAAAAAGGAAAACAAAAGACTGTATTATTAATAAGAATTACTTATAAAAACTGTTTTAGATACAAGAGTGATATAACTAATTGAAGCATACAAAAACAATGAAAATGTAACAATTGAAAGTACTTTAACTGGGTAATCCCACTAGATACAAGTTCTCCTTTTCAGGTCTGGATAAGTGACTTGCTTAGAATCACACAGGTAGCACAAAAAATGGAAGCTGAGGAATCAGAGCACGGACAATATAAATCAGCTAATTAATGGCTCAGTGGCAATTACACATCTCAACTGCCCATAGTTTTGCAGGATGCCCAGATTTTTGCCTCATATTTTTGGCCTGTTACTCATTACATTTGTGTTTTTTTTTCTAGCAAATCACTGGGATGCTGTGAGGATTGAAGTGACTAAACAATACCATACACTTCAACATTAGACTTTATATCCTTCAGAACATGCATGCTAACACAAATCCTGCTATTCTAGCAGCTTTCTAAGTATATAAGAGAAACAAAGTAAAAATGGCAGTGCACACGACTAGTTACAAAGACAAAATATCTAAAAAGGAAAAACGAACCTACCACCAAGGATTGGTGCATAAAATCACTTTAATAAAACAATAAAAATGTATGAACAGGATAAGCTCTTTCACACAGAGTGCTTCTTCAGATCCTATTAACTTTAAAATCAAACTATTATTTAAAACAAAGAACAACTAATTAAAAAGAAATAATTAATTCAATGAGGCAAAGGACGAGCTTTCAATGTAGGTTTTAAAGGTATAGTAACATTAAAACCAGGTAGTCTTTGTGCCTGTAAGGCAGCAATCCATTTCATTTTGGCCAACTCAGTTTTATTGACTATATCACCACTCCTAATATCATCTTTAATAATTTCAATGACAGTAAAATTAAAGGAATGCTAATTACTAGATTTAACAATTTGTAAAAGGCACTTAAAGAGTTATTTCTCCTAATATCCCTTAGGTGTTGTAACACACGTTCTTTAAGCATTTTATTAGTCTTGCCTACGTAGAAGGCTTGACAGTCATTACACCTAGCCAAATATACCAAGTTAATGATTCGGCAATCTGTATAAAAAACAAATCTGAAACTCATATGGGTATTTGTATGCAGGAATGTGTTCACACTAGACATATATTCATAGTCTTTACAGGACCTACAAGGGAATGTACCTGATCTGTTAGATAAACTAGCTTGTTTTCCAAAAGACCTATAACATTATCACCTTTTTAAAGATAGATTATTTCTGAAAATAAATCTGGTATTTCACCAATGTAAATGTTACTATACTTTTAAAACCTGCACTGAAAGGTCATCCTTTGCCTCATTGAATTATTAGGTTTTTGATTGGTTGTTCTTTGTTTTAAATAGTAGTTTTATTTTAAAGTTAATAGGATATGATTAAGTACTCTGTGTGAAAGCGCTTATGCTGTTCATATGTTTTTATTGTTTTATTAAAGTGATTTTATGCACCAAGCCTTGGTGGTCAGTTCGTTTTTCCTTTTTACACATTTATAAATTTATAAGAGCAACATTTAAAATCTGTCATAGGTTCATAGGTTCATAGGTTGGTACTAGGCTATCAGCCCTAAGGCCTATACAATCCTAGCCATAACAATTCCCTGGCTATTTCTTCCCACACTGTTTACTTCCCTGGATGCCTGTCTAGCAGGGCAACTGATGTGATCCCCGGGGTGAATTTCCTTTCTCCCATTCAATCGTCAATCCTTTTGAAGAGGGCCAAAGAGGCACTCTGCTTGACATGTATGGGCAGTCTATTACAGAGTCTGGGGAGTCTCTCAGTCAGGAACCTATCCCTCCAGCATGTTTTGTTTATTGTGATGACAAGGTTTAGATCCCTGGAGCTTGTGGCTCTGAGGGATTGGGATTTCTTTAAGTGTAGCATGTCCAACAGCTCTGGGTTTGGCATGGCCTTGTATGTTAAGCAGAGATCACCTCTGAGTAGACGATATGCGACAGAGTATAGCTGGAGTTTTTTAAGGCAGTCAGCGTAGGGCATCTGCTTTAGGCCTGTGATTCTTTTAGTGAGGCATTTCTGCGGCCTTTCCAGTTGTTGCAGATGTCTTTTGAGGTACATACCAAAATGGGGCGTTTTATTCTATAATGGGTCTAATGAGGGATGAGTACAGTGGGACAATGACCTCCTTTTTTCTGGATGAAAA
>NC_056741.1:974150596-974155596 GCF_019279795.1 Protopterus annectens | reverse complement strand
CTGTAGCGGATGAATTTCTTCTCTTGTACTAATATTTACTCCTTGCCCCTAACTCACAGCATGTAACAATGTCAAATGGTCCATCTGCACATGCCACTATCACAAATCCTGTCCTAAAAGTGACTCATCTGCACTTCTCACTCACTTTTTCCACCTGAGATATGGCCCCTAGCCTCCACTGAGAGTTGTATCCAGCCTTAGGCCCAATCCACATGCTCTCCCAAGCGATGAAGAGTCAGTCTATTTGTTCCATTCAGCCTCTCCTGTCCCTATAGCAAGTATTTCTCTACTTGACTTAAGGTCACCAAAGTCACATATGTAGACTCTGCATCTGTAACAAATGAGTTATTTACATAATTGTTTTCTTTCTGTAGAATACAGGTCAGATTTCTGGGCATGCATCTGCCCATTCTTACTTTGTAAAAGCAGGTTATTCAAAACAGTCCAGTCCTGTGGTCACTCTTCAGTTTATACCTAGACTATATCACTCCCCACTCTTATCAGACTGAGAGGTTGTTTATATGGAATATTTCCCTCACTCTCCATGAGTCTTTTCAGTTTGCGTTTAAGCAACTCAATTAGAAAACATAAAAATGAAGTGTAAACTAAGTAGTCGATGGTTATCGGACATACATCCAGGTTAAGGAAGTACAGCATGTAATAAATTATATTATTCTACAATTGCATCTCTCACTTCAGCTCAGCCTTCCTGAACGGGCTTTTCCTTGTTTCACATGGGGCAAAAGCAAATCTGAAAAATGTTTATAATGATAGAAATTCAAGAATATATGTATTTGAATGCAAGTTAGTAGTAAAAGAATAATATAATATTCATAATCTTTATTAGTTCACATCTGTGTGAAATGGGATGTATTTTTGTTAATTGAGCCCCACAGAGCTATTTCTGATATGGGGGGGGCATGAACTTTTCTATATTTCAAGGAATGTTTGTTGTGGCATAATCAGTCTACTATCAATCTAATCTAATACATAGATATTATCTATGATATTTGTGATATCTATATTATACTATCTAATATCAGACCACTATTCTAGAAGACATTGGATCATATAATACAGCAATACCTTGCATCTTGGTAAAGCTGGAAACTAAAGTGCAATTAAAACCTAAGCAGTGTACCTCTAAGTGTAATCAGAGTAACTTTGGCAAGGGGATAAGGAGAACAAGTGCTGCTTTTGAACGATATGGTCTTCTGCTAGCTGCCAACCTGTTTCAGTCTGAATTGATACAAGTATAAACTAGAACAAAGGAAGTATATAAATAGGAAGCCCTAATTAACAAATAGCCTAATTTTCCTATCCTGTCAAGTGTTATGTTATGTAACGCCAATGCACTCTTGAATTCTTTGCTGCTTTTGAGCTAACAAGCTCCAGGTGTCTGCTCCTAACAGCCTCACTGAGAAATAAATTCTGCACTTTGCCACATTGCTATCATTGCCTGTGTCTAACAGAACTGCTGTGCTTCCCAAGCTGTTTTTCTGAAACATCCTGTTCTCTTGACTCATAAAAAGGTTTCATCACCCCCACCCCCAAGGCACACATATCTGCCTTGTTAAGCTTCTGCAGGAAAACTTGAACTATTTTTATTGAACTGTTCCAAAATGCATCTATCATGTATTTCTACAGAGAATGAGCCTTCAGGACTGCTAGAGAAACCAAGAAAATATTTTTCTGAATCATATAAAAAATAGCCACAATGGATAGCAGATTCACTGTTTTCATGTCTGGGCCCACAAAGCACAGCAGGCTAGTGTGGCCAGCATTGTAATTTTTATGATGTATATAAATGCTGCACAGATAATGCCCTTTGAGTTTACTTACTGCAAGGGTCAGGTGGCAAAGTTCAAATTCACCATCAGACTGAGTACAGTAAGCATGCCAAACATGAAACATGTAAAAAGAAAACAGTTAAGAGGTCAGAAACAAAACCAGAATTAACATATTATACTACTCAGAACAGCTTCATTTCTATGAAAAGAGAAGATAAAACCTGTGACAGCAGCAACAGTCTGCAAAATGCAATCACTCATAAAATTAGAGTTTGATGTAGAAATAATGTGGTACACAAAGGGCTGCCTATGCCCCTTTTTCACAGCTCTTTTACAAGCCTATTTTGGAACAATACAGCTCGCATGCATTTGCATATTAATCATTTTCTAACTGCATGCTAATTATACTGATTTGATTTTTCGTTCATCCTTTTTTTTTGCTCCTAAATTTTCTACTTGGTCTGGTTCTAATGGAAATGTACTTCTGTTCTTCTTTGCATGTTACAATATTGGTAACTATAGTAAGATTTTCTGTGGTTCCTCTTTGTTTAAATATCCCTAAATATGTATAATAGGTTTCAGTCTTCTAGTCATTGCTAATCTATTACTGGGTTTATTAAAACTTAAGAATTTTGCAAAGTAATACCTAACCAGTGAGTAAGACTAGGGTGATGCAAGTTGGAACCGTTATATTATAACAAACCCAAAAATTGAATAAACAAAATTAGATGAAAATTCCCTTATCTTTCTGTACTAATAAGTACATGGGAAATGCAAGACAACTCCATAAACTTTAGATGTTTTACTCTTAACAAGAGCAGATTCAAAAAGGAAGCAGCATTAAAAATATTACATTATCCAAGCATTCAAAAATCCATAAAGCAGGCCTAAACACTGACATGCTTTCATTCTTGCTGCTTTGTTCTTTTTCCTTAACATTTTTGAATGTTGAATTCTATTCCAAGCTAGGACTCTGATTTCCTAACCACAGCACTAAAATGGGTAATATATCATGAGCAGAGGCAATCCCTTCCCTACCTATTGTGCTAGGGATGTGTGTTTAGGTTCTGAAATCTAGAGACCCTCCGTTACATGTCTTATTGCAATTTCTCCCAGTACTATGTTAAGAATGGAATGCAGGGAACCCCAGTGGGTGGTATAATAAAATGGCAATAGTGATATTTATAGCTGCCCTGAGAAAATAATTCTCCACCTTGGCACTATACTGTTATTATTTGCCTCTAACTCAACCGTTTCTCCCCTAGATCTTTATCTGAAACATATTGCCATCCTGATTCATATAAAGGTTTAATCATCACTGCACTCCTCACCAGTGCATAGGTAGCTGCCTTGTAAACTTCTGGAGCAGAAACTGAATAACTTTTTATGGGTGGTCTAGTAAAATATTGGTGAGTCTTTCTATCAGCTGCAGTGTCTATGACTTGATTCTGACCAATGGCTAGTGCCTGTGATTTAATCCTAAACATGGGCTGCTGTGTCTGTATAATGTCTTCATTATGAACTTACATGATTTTCCTCATAGACATGTTGCATAAGATGATGGACAATTCTTTAAAAAAAGCTTATACTGAGGGACTTTTTCCATCGGTTCCTCCATGGAGGAATTTTTGGCTAAGTGATTTATATCTATAAGAGATAAGTAAAGGCTTCATAAGTCCTAATAAAGCAATCTATATTACTTTATGGCATAATGGAAAACCTTGTAATATTTTTGCTTGCATCACCTATTTAAAAGAAAAAATAAAAGAAAATTATAATATTCAGAGCTTCTTGCTTGTTTACTGTTTCTTCCTGTAGAAAAAAAAAAAAACTACTGCAGCTGCAACCAGTGCTTCCTCCTTCTACACCAGAACTTTTAGAGAAATGAAGAAAAAGCTTCAGCGCTATTTGATTTTTGTTTTGTAAAAAATAAAACATTTTTGAGGGGAAAAAAAGAAAAAGCTTCAGTATGAGACTATCTGCATAGCACCTGCAGGTCTGTTGCTGAAGGTGTACCAGGAAAGATTTCTCTGTGGTCAGTAAAGTTTAGATATAAGAAAATACATAACTTCAAAATGACATTCCAGCTCCCTGTCTGTGTCGTCATCTACAACTTCCAGGCATGTCACTTCTTGAGCAGTCATTTCTTTTCTAAGGCATTATCACAGTTGCATAACCTCTTACAACATTCGACTGCAAATGTTTCTCAGTTTAAGCTACCAGTATTCAGTTTTTAATGTTCCTTTTCTACACAGCAGTTGCTTTTAAAACAATGCTAGTCTGTTAATGGTACACTGTTAAACTAATCCTTCATATACTTATATGCCTGGGATGCCCTATACCATCAGGGCAAGCCTTTTGACAAGTCCTTGCAGAGAGTCAAAACCTGTATTATTTTAAAAAAGAGATCATACTGGGAGCCAAGTGTAATCTTGACAACGCTGGCCTGAAAAAAGCAGGGATGTGAAGATACCATGTTCAAAGATTTCACTGTAAAGCACTCTCATTTGTGAAACTGTCAAACAAAAGCAGTATATACGTACATGTGTGTACCCACTCATGTCAGCACAATAATGCTCAAAGGTAAGGTCAGAATGCCATCAAGCTGGAAAAATCGGAAAACATTGTTAGACAAGCTGATTACATTTCACTGGGATGGAGTTACAGCAATTTTTTTCTTTAATGCAACAAATGTATTTTTCCTGAAGGGACTGAGAAGAACCATTATGTTAGCAAAAAGAGATGGGAAGAAGCTACATTACATTCAGAGCAAACAATAGCCAGTGAAGTGTGTTACGGTCGAGCTTACTCGATCATTAAAGAAGACATGCAGTGAATTTGAAGAATTTCCTACTGACTTGAAGGATTCCACTTTGTGTACTTTGTTTTTTGCATAAATTATACATCTTCCTTATACGAATACTAACACTTTGTACCTCATCAATAAGGAAGCAGAAATCTACATATTACATTGCTTTCAGTGGCTGTGTGAAGATCTTTAACTGTTTCATGTTCTTTCTTTCTCTCATTATCCCACCTGACAAAAATACAACTTCCTGCCAATACCAACTGTAATAAGCAAAGTAGAGTTGTGACTTCAGAGCAAGAATGCTTACTTAATGTTAATTAACATTGCATTTAGAATGTTTTAAAGCTCCTGTCTAAATATTTGGTAATAAAACATTATAAAATGCAAAAAAAAAAAACTGA